>NC_089584.1:59553632-59743632 GCF_019320115.1 Miscanthus floridulus
ATTCGGGGTTCCCCAAGGACACTCGACAGTCTTCTTAAGTTACCGGAAACATATGCATAGATGTCAAAGGTCGTTGGACAGTAACAGGTGCATGTGGGCCCTATAATTTAGGAGGTTCTGCCACAATAATGGGGGTGCATCAACACATATTTGAGAAGTCAAGTATGTTCAATTCATTCCTTGTCTTGCAAAACCTCTTTTCATCAAGTGGCTTGGTGAAGATATCGGCAAGTTGATCTTCGGTGCCCACACTCTCGATGCAAATATCCCCTTTTTGTTGATGATCTCTTATGAAATGATGGTGGACATCAATATGCTTTGTTCTTGAATGTTGAACTAGGTTGTTGGTGAGCTTTACGGCACTTTCATTGTCACATAGCAATGGCACTTGCTTGAATTTGATTCCAAAATCACTCAAAGTAGCCTTCATCCAAAGTAATTGAGCACAACAACTACCGACCAAAATATGCTCTGCTTCGGCTGTTGAAAGTGCTACACTATTTTGCTTCTTTGATGACCAAGACACAAGTGATCTTCCCAATAGTTTACATGTGCCCGATGTGCTCTTTCTCTCAACTTTGCATCCCGCATAATCGGAGTTCGAATATCCAATCAACTCAAATCTTGCTCCTTTGGGATACCACAATCCAACATTTTGTGTATGCTTCAAGTACCTCAATATTCTCTTTGTTGCCTTCAAATGACTTTCTCTTGGTGAGGCTTGAAATCTAGCACACATACATACACTAAACATCACATCCGGCCTTGATGCACTCACATAGAGTAGGCTTCCAATCATAGACCGATACATCTTTTGATCCACCATGTTGCCACTAGCATCACTATCCAAGCTTCCACTTGTTCCCATTGGTGTACTAATAGCTTTAGCATCATCCATTCCAAACTTCTTGAGCATGTCCTTGATATACTTGCCTTGACTCACAAATGTGCCATTCTTCATTTGTTTGATTTGAAGAGCAAGGAAGTAACTAAGCTCTCCAATCATAGACATCTCAAACTCACTTGCCATCATCTTGCCAAAACCCTCACAAAAATCTTGATTTGTTGACCCAAATATGATATCATCAACATATATTTGCATTACAAACAAGTCATTTCCAAGCTTCTTGGTGAAAAGAGTGGTGTCAACCTTTCCCATCTTGAATCCCTTAGAGAGTAGGAAATCCCTCAATCTCTCATACCATGCTCTAGGTGCTTGTTTTAATACATACAAAGCTTTTCTCAACTTGTAAACATGGTTGGGTTTCTTTTCATCTTCAAAACCGGGAGGTTGCTCAACATACACAAGCTCATTGATGTACCCATTGAGAAATGCACTCTTCACATCCATTTGGTACAACTTAATGTTGTGGGCACAAGCATAGGCTAACAAGATCCTAATTGCTTCCAATCTTGCAACCGGGGCATATGTTTCTCCAAAGTCAAGACTTTCAACTTGAGTGTAACCATGAGCCACTAATCTTGCTTTGTTCCTTATTACTATCCCATTGTTTGTTTCGAAAGACCCACTTGGTTCCAATCACATTATGATCCTTAGGCCTCTCAACTAACTCCCATACTTGATTTCTTGTGAAGTTATTTAGCTCTTCGTGCATAGCATTGACCCAATCAACATCCTTCAAAGTTTCATCTATCTTCTTAGGTTCAATGGATGACACAAATGAGAAATGCTCACAAAATGAAGCCAACCTTGATCTAGTTTGCACACCTCTTGAAATATCACCAATGATAGTGTCCAATGGATGATCTCTTGCAACATTGGTTGGTTGAAGTACTTGCACTTGATTGCTTGCCTTTGATTGATCACTTGGTTGAGATGATGAACTAGCCACTTGTTGTTGATCTTGCACTTTGTCATGACTAGCACTTGCTTGAACTTGATCATGAGAACCACTAGCTTGCACATTTGAGTTAGAGAGCACTTGATTCTTGTCATCTTCAACATCAATCACCTCTCTAGGCCTTATATCACCAATGTCCATATTCTTCATTGCATTGACCAATTGTGTGCCTCTTACATCATCTAGATTCTCATCTTCCTCTTGGGAACCATTTGTTTCATCAAATTCCACATCATGAACCTCCTCAAGAGTACCACTAGCCAAATTCCAAACTCTATATGCCTTGCTAGTAGTGGAGTAACCAATCAAGAAGCCTTCATCACATTTCTTTTCAAACTTGCTCAATCTAGTGCCTTTCTTCAATATGTAGCATTTACAACCAAAAACCCGAAAGTATGCTATGTTGGGCTTTCTTCCATTCAATAGCTCATATGGTGTCTTCTTCATCATGGGGTGACAATAGAGTCGGTTGCTATAATAGCAAGCCGTGTTTATTGCTTCGGCCCAAAATGAATGACTCATATTGTACTCACTCAACATTGATCTTGCCATGTCAATCAAAGTTCTATTCTTTCTTTCAACTAGGCCATTTGATTGTGGAGTGTACTTGGCCGAGAATTGATGTCTAATTCCAAATTCATCAATTCTAGTGTTCTTGAATTCACTACCATTGTCACTTCTAACTTTCTTGATAGTTGTTTCATACTCATTGTGAATGCTCTTGACAAATGATTTGAATGTTGCAAATACATCACTCTTGTCAACAAGAAAGAACACCCATGTGTATCTAGTGAAATCATCCACAATCACAAATCCATATTTGTTTCCACCAATGCTAGTGTATGTGGTTGGTCCAAATAAGTCCATGTGCATCAACTCAAATGCCATAGATGTGCTCATTATGCTCTTCTTAGGATGTGTGTTACCAACTTGCTTTCCGGCTTGGCATGCACTACATAGCTTATCCTTTTCAAATGTGACATCTTTCCAGCCTCTAACTAAGTCATGCTTGATCAACTTGTTCAATTGTTTCATTCCAACATGACCAAGCCTTCTATGCCGTAACCAACCCATGCTAGACTTAGTGATCAAACATGTTGTCAATTGAGCTTCTCTAGCATTGAAATCAACCAAGTATAGATTCTCATATCAAAATCCTTTGAAAATCAAGTTAGAGCTATCTACACTTATGATCTCTACATCATCCACACCAAATATGCACTTGAAACCAAGATCACACAATTGAGCTACCAATAATAGATTGAAGTTCAAGCTCTCTACTAGTAGCACATTGGAAATGCTCAAGTCATTGGATATTGCAATCTTACCAAGCCCTTTGACCTTACCTTTGCCATTGTCACCAAATGTGATACTATCAATCCCATTGCTCTTATTTTCATTGATTGAATTGAACATTCTTGGATCACCGGTCATGTGTTGTGTGCACCCACTATCAAGCACCCAATGTCTTCCTCCAGCTTTATAATTGACCTACAAAAGAAGATCAATTCTTTTTAGGTACCCAAACTTGCTTGGTCCTTGAAGGTTAGTTACCAAAGTCTTTGGTACCCAAATGGCCTTCTTCTTTGGGCCCACAATTGGTGTACCAATGAATTTAGCCTTCACACCATTGGCACCCTTAACAAGCATGTAACAAGAATCAAATTTAATTGAGGATACATTAGGTAGCGTGTTCTTGCTAATCTTGCAAAGTGTGTTCTTGCTAATCTTGCAATTTTGCTCTATATGCCCAACTTGCTTGCATCTATTGCAAAACCGACCATTGCCCTTCACAAAGCTAGCTTTGGGAGTGACAAAGGCCACCTTACCTTTCTTGGGGCTATAGCCTAATCCCTCTTTATTGAGAGAAAACCTTTGGCTACCCAAGCACTTTAGCAAGTGGGTATCTCCACCATAGGCATTGCCTAAGGCACGAGTGAGCTCATTCACCTCCTTCTTGAGAGTCTCATTTTCCACCATTAGTGAGGCATCACAAGTGAGACCATCACTCAAAGGTGAAGTAGAAGTAGTAGTGCTACAAGAAGTGTTAGTGGGAGCAACTACAATGGGCTTATAAAAAGTTTCATCAATAAGATCACATGTTAGTCCCACATCACAAGACATGATCACTTGCTCCTTCTTGGCCTCCTCCTTCTTGACTTGCTCGATGAGAGAGGAGTGAGCTTTTTCAAGCTTAGAGTGAGTTTTGCCAAGCTTCTCATGGGCTTCCATTTGCCTCTCATGAGTGGCATTGAGCTCATCAAGAGATTGCTCAAGAAATTTGACTTTCTTCTTCAATTCTTTGCACTCCTTTCTCTTCATCTCAAAGCAAGTGTGCACTTGCTCACACATGTCCATGAGCTCCTCCTTGGAGTACTCTTCTTCATCATCATCACTCCTACAAGCATCACTTTCACATTCATCATCATCACTCACATCATATTTTACCTTGGTAGGCTTTGCCATGAGGCATGTTGATGAAGTGTCGAAGATGGAGGGCTTGTTGTTGAGGGCGATGCTTGCTAGTGCTTTCTTGATAGATTTCTTGCCATCATCACTAGAGTCATCACTATCCAAAGAGCCATCACTATCCCAAGTGACCACATAGCCTCCACCCTTCTTCTTTTGGAAGGTCATCTTTTTCTCCTTCTCCATCTTTTCTTTCTTGTCCTTCTTTGCTTCTTCTTCTCGCCCTCATCATTGTCACTATTGTAGGGACAATCCTCTGCAACATGATCGGGGCTCTTGCAATTGTAGCATCTTCTCACATATTCTTTGCTTTTGGTGTGATCTCTTCTCTTTCTTGCACCAAACCCCTTCTTCTTCATGAATTTGCCCATCTTGCGCACAAATAGAGCCATGGCCTCATCATCAATGCCACTAAGATCCTCATCATCACTTGATACTTTCTTAGACTTGCCCTTGTTCTTGGATGATGAGCTAGCCTTGAATGCTACACTCTTCTTCTTGTCTTCTTCCTTCTTGTCATCCTTGTCAACCCCTTCCCTTTCCACACGGTATGTCTCTTGTGTCATGACATCACCTAGTACTTGGTTAGGGGTAATCTCCTTCAATCCTCCTCTTATGATAAGCAATCTCAACATCTCAAATCTTGGAGGTAGGCACATTAAGAAATGATGAGAGACATCATCATCCTTGATGATGTCTCCCAAAGCCTTCAAGTCATTGACAATTACTTGCAACCGATGGAACATCTCCAGAATGCTCTCATCATCCTTCATCTTAAAGCTTGTCAACTTATCCTTGAGGATGTACAACTTGGCACTCTTCACCGCCGGTGTGCCCTCATATGTTTCCTCCAATCTCTTCCACACCTCATTAGCTCTTTCATAATCCTTGATTTGCTCAAACACCTTGGAATCAATGGCATTGTATATGGTGTTGAGAGCCATTGTATTGTATTGCTTGTTGGTCTTGTCTTGGTTGGTGGGATTATCGGGATCAATGATAGCATAGTCATTCTCGGTCACCTCCCATACTTGATCATTGATTGAACCAAGATACATCCTCATCTTTCTCTTCCAATAATCATAGCATGTGCCATCAAAGAATGGTGGTTTGCCCCGCACATGGTTGAACACAACTTGAGCCATAATTTGACACCAAGGTTGTTAAGCCTTCAATCAAACGGTGACCACGGCTCTAATACCACTTGAATGGTCCTAATATGGCTAGATGGGGGGTGAATAGCCTATTTAAAAATCTACAAACTGACTAGAGCAATTTGATTAGTATAACAAATAGCGAAATGCAAACTTGCTCTAGCTCTACAAGGGTTGCAAGCCACCTATCCAACAATTCTAGTTGTTATGATCATTAGGCACATAATTTACAAGGTCACTACTCACTAAGAGCTCTCACAATTGCTACACTAAAGAGCTCCACTAGATGAACTTAATCCACAAAGCAAGCTCTCAATTCTAGCTACACTAAAGAGCTTGTTATAGCTAGTTTGCGGAAATGTAAATGAGTAAGTGAGGTGATTATACCAGCCGCGTAGTGGAGTGAACCAATCACAGATGAATACTTTATCAATCACCGGGAGAATACCAAAGGGCAAGAGACAACCAATTTTCTCCCGAGGTTCACGTGCTTGCCAACATGCTACGTCCCTGTTGTGTCGACCAACACTTGGTGGTTCGACGGCTAAGAGGTGTTGCACAAACCTCGTCCACACAATTGGACACCGCAAGAACCTACCCACAAGTGAGGTAACTCAATGACACAAGCAATCCACTAGAGTTACCTTTCAGCACTCCGCCGGGGAAGGTACAAATCCCTTCACAATCACCGAAGATGGCCACGAACAATCGCCAACTTGTGCCAATCCTCCTCCACTACTCCAAGTCGTCTAGGTGGTGGCAACCACCAAGAGAAACAAGTGAATCCCATAGTGAAACACAAATACCAAGTGCTCTAGATGCAATCACTCAAGCAATATGCCTTGGATTCTCTCCCAATCTCACAGTGATGATGGATCAATGATGGAGATGAGTGGGAGGGCTTTTGCTAAGCTCACAAGGTTGCTATGTCAATGCAAATGGCCAAGGGAGTGAGCTTGAGCCGGCCATGGGGCTTCAATACAAGCCCCCATGAAATAGAGCTGTTGTACCCTTCACTGGGCACAACACGGGGTGACCGAACGCTTGGTCAAAACGACCGGACATTGGACCTCAGCATCCAGTAACGCGATGCGTGCCACGTGTCCCCTCTCTTCAAATGTTGATCGCCCAATCTCAACGGTCAAGTGATGACTGGTCGCAACAACTCAAAGTGACTGGACGCTAAACCCCAGTGTCCGGTCATTTCAAGTAAGCATCCAGAGATGACTTTTCACGACCGGACCCGTCCGATCATGCTCGACCGGACACACCCAGTGTCGGTCACATGACAACTCCCCTATGCGCTGCCACGTCAGTAGGACCGGACGCAACCTTCCAGCGTCTGGTCACTAAGTGACCCAACGTCCAGTCAGAGACCGATGCCAGCATCTTCGTGCTTCACCTATCCGGACATGCCGGTCCAACCGAGACCAGCGTCTGGTCATTTATAGTGACCTCTGTCTTTTCTGTCTAGGGCCGGTGGCACCGTCGGACTGTCCACACTCTAGGGCAGACACTCCACCGGTGAAGTTCCTAATCCTTGCTCCAATGTGCCAACCACCAAGTGTGTCACCTTGTGCACATGTGTTAGCATATTTTTCACAAACATTTTCAAGGGTGTTAGCACTTCACTAGACCCTAAATGCATATGCAATGAGTTAGAGCATCTAGTGGCACTTTGATAACCGCATTTCGATATGAGTTTCACCCCTCTTTTAGTATGGCTATCGATCCTAAATGTGTTCACACTCGCTAAGTGTCTCGATCACTTAAAACAAAATGGCTCCTACTATTATACCATTGCTTGAGTCTTTTGTTTTTTCTCTTTCTTGTTTCCAAGTTCAAGCATTTGATCATCACCATGCCATCACCATCATCATGATCTTCATCATTGCTTCATTACTTGGAGTAGTGCTACCTATCTCATAATCACTTTGATATACTAGGTTAGCACTTTGGGTTTCATCAATTAACCAAAACCAAACTAGAGCTTTTAGAGGTGCTGATAGAGGGGGTGGCCCCGCCGCCATGCCCCCAGAGGCAAGAGAGGTGAGCCCCTCTGCCTGGGAGCAGGGGGCAGGCTCAAAATGGTCCCGCCCTGATGAGGCGGAGCAGAGACCTGGGGGTTCATCCCCCAAATGGCCCTGCCCAATAGTTCCTTTGCCTTTGCTCTGTTTTTTTCTCTATTTTCATCATGACTTATGCTTTTTGTGTTCTTGCAGCGTCTTGAGGCGGCACAATTTTTTGGTGGTGGCACCCAAGAAGAGCATCGCCATTTAGGCGAGACGAGGGCCGTCGCCCGATGTCACTATAGTTTTGGGAAGAAGTGAAGCCGCTGTTGCGGCCCCATCGGCTGGTCAGGCATCGCCCGCAGTGGCGCCCTTGCCCTTGGCAGGTCAACTGAATGCCGGGGCTGAAGGAGAGCCCTCGGAGTTCACTGAGCAACTAGCGGCGGAGGTGATTTCGCTACCTACATCAGAGCGGATGGAGCTGCCACTTGCCTTATGGCGCCATCTATGGTGGGCGTGGCGCCGCTGGTTGAGGCCACGAAGACAAGGGATTCCAAAAATCCAGGGGGACAGTAGCAGTAATCTTTGCCGAGGTTCTAGATTCCAGAAGCAAACATCAAGAAAAGCTAGCGTTATGAACCATCATGGCAGCAGAACCTGCTACACAAAGATATCTCAATTGGTCAGAGTATCCAATCCAATTTTCAAGAGAAGACCAATGACCAGCGTAGGAAACACAGGCCATTACCCACTAGTTATAGATCCAACCATTGCCGGTATGACTGTTATGAAAGTACTAATTGACAGAGGAGCCAGACTCAACATCATTTTTCAGAAACTCTAAGGAAGATGGGACTACAACTCGCCGAGATGATTACACCAACAAGCATGGCATAGTACCCGCAAGGCAGCAATGCCACTTGGACTAATCACTCTACCAGTTACTTTTGGGACTCCCTCAAACTACCATACAGAGTTCATCAAGTTTGAAGTTGCGGACTTTGATTCATCATATCACGCAATCCTCGGGCACCCAGCACTAGCAAAATTCATGGCAATACCGCATTATCTATACCTATTGCTTAAGATGCCAGGGCCTAACAGTGTCCTTTCTCTTCGGAGTGATTTGAAGCGCGCTTTTGATTGTGATGTTCAAGCAATCCAAATTGCAGCAAAAGCATAGGCCGATGGAAGAAAAGAAATAGCCACTGTTGCAGCAGAAATGAGCCTAGAAGAGCTAGTGATACCGGCTAAAAAACCAGCATCTTAGCACCTCCAAAAGAAGCCGATGTTAAGCAAATTGACCTAGGCACTGGTGATCCCTCCAAAATAGCAACAATCAACGCTCACCTCTCAGCAAAATAGGAACTCACGCTCACCAACTTTCTTCGGGACAACAAAGATATCTTTGCTTGGAAGCCGGCCGACATGCCAGGGGTCCCAAGAGAGTTGGCTAAGACAAGAAATTGATATCAATGAAGACTCTAAGCCTATGAAGCAAGACTACGACGATTCTCACCCAACAAGAAGGCATCAATAAAAAGGAAATTACAAAACTAATGGAGCCAGATTCATCAGATAAATCTCCTCTAGATTGGCTAGCAAACCCAATTCTGGTACAGAAAAAAGAATAAGACGAGTGGCGCATGTGTGCCGACTACACAGATCTTAACAAACACTGCCCGAAAGATCCATTCAAGGCTACCACATATTGATCAGATAGTTGATTCAACAGTAGATCTGCCCTATTATCCTTTCTTGATTGCTATTCAGGGTATCACCCAGATCGCATTAAAGGAACAAGACCAGAGCAAGACATCTTTCATCACTCCATTCGGTGCCTACTGCTACAAAACCTGTCATTTGGGACTCAAAAATGCTGGTTGCCACTTACCAAAGAGCTATCCAGATGTGCCTCGATGATCAGATAATGAAAACGTAGAAGCATACATAGATGATGTAGTAGTAAGACAAAGACCTGGATACACTATTTGAAGGACTTAAAGCAAACCTTCAAAAACCTAAAAAGATGGAGGTCGAAATTAAAACCAAACAAGTGTGTATTCGGAGTTCCTTCGGGACAACTACTCGGATTCTTGGTCAGTCATCGTGGAATCGAAGCAAGCGCCAAGCAAATTCGAGCCATAATAGAGATGGGCCCTCCTTGAAGTGTCCAAGATGTGCAGAAACTAACAGGCTGCATGGCGGCCCTAATCGTTTCATATCAAGACTGGGCAAAAAGGGTTACCTTGCTTTAAATTGCTAAAGAAGATAGACAAGTTTGAGTGGACAGAAGAAGCAAACAAGCTTTCAGGAAAGCTCAAGCCATACCTCACCTCCTCACCAGTTCTCACACCTCCGAAGAAATATGAAGACATGATGCTGTACATTATGGCAACTTCACTGTGATCAAGCACTGCGATTGTCATAGAAAGAGAAGAAGAAGGACATGTATATAGAGTACAATGCCCCGTATACTACATCAGTGAAGTACTGACATAATAAAAAATCCGGTACCCGCATGTGCAAAAACTACTCTGCGCCATCCTGATCACTTCACGCAAGCTTCACCACTATTTTGAAAGCCACAAGATTACCCGTGGTGATAGATTTCCCACTCGGAGACATCTTACACAACAGAGACACAACAGGGCGCATATCTAAGTGGGCAGTTGAACTTGGTGCTCTCAATATCGATTTCACCCCCATGGAAGGCAATTAAATCTCAAGCCCTGGCTGATTTTGTTGCTGAATGGATAGAAATTCAACAACCTATGTCAAGCACCATCCTTGATCATTGGAAGATGTACTTTGATGGATCACTCAAGCTAGGCAGAGCCAGTGCAGGCGTCCTCCTAATTTCTCTAGATGGAAAGCAACTCAAGTACGTCCTTTAGATATTATGGCAAGCTATAAACAATGAAGCAGAATACAAAGCCCTCATCCATGGGCTACGAGTGACAATTACCCTCAGAATCAAGCGTTTACTCGTTTACAGCGATTCAGCAGTGGTAATCAATCAAGTCAACAAAGATTGGGATTGCACCAAAGAAAACATGGGCACTTACTGTGTAGAAATACGAATGCTCGAAAAACATTTTCAAGGATTAGAAATTCTACACGTCCTACGCGATTCTAATATTGCGGTAGACATCCTCGCCAAGCTTGGATCAGACAGGGCGAAGGTCCCACCCGGTGTATTCATAGAGGAGTTATCAGCTCCCTCTATCAAACAACCCGATGAGATAACCCCTGAAATCTTAGCCAAAGGCACCCAGATCTTGGTAATCACCACTTCATGGACCCAGGTTTTTATTGATTACATCAAAGAGAATAAGTTGCCAGCGAAAAAAGAAGAAGCTACCCGAGTTGTTCGCAGAAGCAAGAATTACGTCCTAGTAGGAGACAAGCTCTACAGAAGAGCCACATCATCAGGAGTACTCCTAAAATGCGTCTCATTTGAAGAGGGCAAAGAAATCCTTGACGAAATACACTCAGGTTGCTATGGAAATCACGCTGCTTCAAGAACACTAGTCGGCAAAGCATTCCACACCGGTTATTACTGGCCAACCACTTTAAAAGACGCAGAAGAACTCATCAGAAGATGCAAAGGTTGTCAAATGTTCGCAAGACAAGCTTACGTGCCAGCTCACAACCTCATCTGCATCCCACCTGCTTGGCCTTTCTCCTGCTGGGGGCTAGATCAAGTAGGACCTCTCAAGAAAGCAAAAGGCGATTTTGAGTACATCTTAGTAGCAATTGACAAGTTCACCAAGTGGATTGAATTCAAACCACTCGCAAAATACAGCGCAGCCAAAGCAGTCAAGTTCATCCAAGACATTATGCACCGCTTTGGCATGCCCAATCAAATCATCATAGATTTGGGTTCTCCCTTCATAGCCACAGAATTCCAAAGTTGGGCATAGGACTACAGCTTCAGAATAGATTACGCATCAGTCGCACATCTAGAGGCCAACGGACAGGTCGAAAGGGCTAACGGACTCATACTAGCCGGATTAAAACCAAGACTGTATGAAGAACTAGTGGACTATGGATCAAAATGGATTGAAGAATTACCCAAGGTCGTATGGGGGCTACGAACTCAAATAAGCAGGGCCACCGGATACTCACCTTTCTTCCTATTTTACGGATCAGAAGCCGTACTACCTGCTAACTTGATTTGGACATCACTAAGGATAGAACAATATGATGAAGGAGAAGCAGAACACACCTGAAGATTAGAGCTCGACTGTGCAGAAGAAGTCAGAGTAAACGCTACCCTTCAATCAGCAAGATACCTCCAAGGATTAAGGCGCCACTACAACAAGAATACCCAGTCTCGATCATTACAAGTCGGAGACCTAGTACTAAGAAGAATACAAAAAACCGACGGACGCCATGAACTACTCAGTCCATGGGAAGGTCCTTTTATCGTCACAAAAGTCAACGGACCAGGAACATACAAGTTGATAACTGAAGACGGAAAAGAAGTCAACAATACATGGCACATTAGCTAGCTACAAAGATTCTACGCATGAAAACAACTCAAGGGAAAATATATATACAAGCCACAAGAGATCAACGTTTATGATCAACAAAGATAGCGCTCATCAACAACATATGTACTATTATGACATATCAATATTCATGATCAATAAAGATGGTTCTTTCTCGACAAACATATGTCTTATTATGGCTTTCCCCGAGTTGTTCCCAATGAGCAACAAAAAGCAAAATGCCTGAAAAGACGCCTGAGCATACCAGCCGAGAGCAAAAGAGCTAAAAACATGCTTGAGCCCGCCGATGAGGGTAGCTAACAAGCTAACACCCGAAACAAAAAAGCAAAAAGGCTGAAAAGATGCCTGAGCATACTGGCCGAGAGAAAAAGAGCTAGAAACATGCTTGAGTTCGCCGATGGGGGTAGCTAACAAGCTAACACCCGAAACAAAAAGCAAAATGGCTGAAAAGACGCCTGAGCATACCGGCCGAGAGCAAAAGAGCTAAAAACATGCTTGAGCCCGCCGATGAGGGTAGCTAACAAGCTAACACCCAAAACAAAAAGCAAAATGGCTAAAAAGATGCCTGAGCATACCCGCCGAGAGCAAAAGAGCTGAAAAGATGCTTGAAGCCTGCCGATGAGGGTAGCTAATAATCTAACACCCGAACCAAAAAGGAAAATGACTGAAACTAAGCCTGAACATAAATCAGAGCAATTTCAAGACAAGACCTCTCAGCTCCTTGTTCCAAATAGCAAGAGGCTCGAGGGCTATAATCAGAAGATCCCAAGAAGCACTACACGGTTTCACTCATGAAAGCACTCGGACGACGCTTGTTCCTGCTCGACAAAACTTGAAGGAACAAGATGAGGCTTCCAGAACTCAACCATGAAGTGCTCAGGGGCTTGCCGATCCTAAGATGTTTTTGCAACCAGAGATAGGACAAGATGCTGACCACACTCCAAGTTAAGCCAAAAAGAAGAAGCTGGAGACGTCCTAAGTCTTTTCAGTACTAACAAGAACACAAAGTTCGTCAAGAGAACAATCTATACCAAGTTGTTTACAAGTCACAAACGAAAGCTAGACAAGCACTCGACAAGTCAAGGAAGTCTGTCAAGACATCAATCTACATATACCGAGTTATTTACAAGGCATAAACGAAAGCTAGAAAAGCACTCGACAGACCAAGAAAGTTTGTCAAGACAATGATTTACCAAAGCTGAGTTGTTTATGAGACAAAGAAATACAGACAAAGAAGACATCAACAAAAAATAAAGATTCTCCATTTAGTTTTCAAGTATAGTGTTTTGTTATAGAAGCTAGAATACAAAGGCTGATTACCTTAGGCATTGTCATCAAGAGAAGAAACATCAATGTTAAGATTATCTACAATCTTCCTGGCTAAGTCATCGACCTCAGGCTCCAACCTCTCAACAGCATCTAGGTACTCTTGGCTCTCGCCTTCATCGGCAACCTTGGACAAAGGAAAATCCAGAGAAAGAACCCGGACCTGGGTGAGAACGTTCCTAGTGCAAAGATGGGCACACCTCTTCACAAACTCCTAGAAACGGGTCAGCACTTGGGGAATGAATTGAACCCAAGAATGACCATCGTCTGCTAAAGTCCAAAGAAGGTCTGGCTACTAACCGAAAAGACTTCCACAAAGCTTTCTAGTTTTCAGTAGCCATTGCCAACTTGCCAGTCAAGTCCTTGTCGGTCTTTTGGGCCTGCACAAGATCTCTGTCAGCTCCACGCCTAATCAATTTAGCAAGCGCAAGTTCTTCTTTAGCTTGAGTAATTACCTCCTTAGCCTTATTGTGGCTAGTTCGAACGAGTGTCTTCATCTCCTTGATTCCCTCCGGGAGCTTCTACTTTTCAACTCAGAGAGCTAGACTAGGCAAGAAAAGACAAGTTAGCAGAAAAGCAAATTTGAATACAAAGGGAAGTGAAAAAGAACTCGCGATACCATGGCACTCCTTCTTCATGACCTCCACATTTTTAGGCCTCCAGGGCAGCTGCATCCCTCTACTATTCTACCTCAACTACCCAGGCACAGAGAGCCTTCTCCTCATTCTAATGCATCCGACGCTCAGTCTCCAACTCGGCCCGACAGATGTCAAGCTCTGCCTTTAGAGTTCTCACCTCAGAAGACTACTTTTTCTCATTTTTAGATGAGAAAAAGAAGCCGGTATGATCATGAGAAAAAGACTGAGCAAAAAGAGAGAAAGAAAAACAAGACATAAGGACAGAATAAAAACAAACATCCAAAGAAAGAATTGCAAAAAAACTTACCTGGAGCCTTTCCCCAAAAGAAGTTGCAAGGGTCGACAAGCTTCCCCAGGCGGTGGTTAGCTCTGACAATCGACGAGTGGCATCAAACTACTGCACCATGTCATCAGCCGAAGGCGGACCACCGGAAGCAAGAAGAGGATAGGGAGAAGATGGCCGAGGTGAAGAAGGCACGACCAAGGCAATCTCCTAGGAAGCAACGGCCAATACCTTTGATGAACCCACCGCCATGGCCATGGTCACCTCGGGAGCCGAAACGGCCAACCCCTCAGATGAACCCACCGCCATGGCCACGGTCACCTCGGGAGCCAGCAATTCAGCAGCAGCGGACTCTGTCCCCCTCACAGCCACCTTGGCGACCGTGCGTTCCAAGTCCTGAGACTCAGTACGTAAGGGCGCACTAGAGGTTTGACAAGAAGTCGACTGGAGGCTCAGGGAAGATGAAGGCCTAAAAGTTGACAAGGAAACTCGTCAAAAAGAATAAGAAAAAAGGAGAATAGAAGCAAAGAAGTAAAACTAGAATTCACTCACCTAGCTATCTTCTTCTTCATAAAGCCAAAAGAAGACCTCGCAAGGGGAACCATAGTGGCAAAAACATCACCGCCACCCTATGATAGGAGCGGCACGGCAGGTACTGGAACCCCAGAAGAACTCAAACCACCCTGCGACAGGAGTGGTGTAGCCGGTACTAGAGCCGCAGAAGAACTTGAATCTGATGACCGCTTACTACAAGAGAACAAGACCAAAGTCAGAACAAAAAGAAGGGTTCAACAACAGGGAAACGAGAAAAGAACTCACCAACGAGTAACAAGGGCGGCATCATCACCCTCTTCTTCCTCACTCTCGACCAAGGCCACCATAGCACTAGCTGAAAAAGGACAAAAGTACTCGGTCAAAGATATAAGCAAACAACAAAAGGATAGAGCGTATTAATATGCTCACCTAAGAGCGTGCTAGCTACAACTAGAGTACCTAGATGAGTACTCGTCTGACAGGACTTCTTGGCAGCAGATGGAGTAGAAGAAGAGCTATCCGCTCGCCCCCTCTTTCCAAAAGTGCGAGGAGCTCGAGGAACTAGACGAGGAACATACTCTTCATATACGTCAGAAAATGTGGAAGAAACACCAGGAAGCATCATGGTAATTTGAAACTTACTGGTCAAGGAAGCCACAGCAAGACTACCCCCAGCCTCCACATTTGTAGGGAGATCATCAAGGGGAATTAGATCAGCGAAATTACACCCCAATTCCTATAAAAGAGTAAAACAACAAGACAAGGAAGATTAAGCAAAAGTAGATACAACGAAAGAGAATCAAAAGTACTCGCATAAAGAAAAGAACAACTCACAGTAGGGCGGGTTCTTAGCGTTGTACTCAAGGACAACAAGCGGAATGACGCTTACTCCTTTCAGCATCTTCTGGAGACGCTCGAGCACCTCCTCATCAGTTAACTCAAGGGCAGGGACCATACGAGAAGGGTCCTCAGCCCCAGAGTACTCAAAACCATAATGTTCGTGCTCCTTCAAAGGTTGAACTCAGCGACGAAGAAAACTTGAAATAATACCAAAGCTGGTCAAGCCTTGCTGTTTTAGAGTGCTAATCCTCTTGAGAAAAGGCTGGATTATCTAGAGCTCAGCAGTCGTCGTAGGGTTCTTCTCCCATCGGTCATTAACCAAGGGACCAGATCCAGAGTGAACATAAAGAGGAGGAATCAAGTTGGCAGCATAGAACCAGTCAGCATGCCAATCCCTTATAGAATCAACCAGGTCATAGTCAAAAAATTTGCTCTTAAGACCCTGGCGAAACTGGATCCCGCAGCCACCAAGAACATTGGTGTCATCGCGGCGGGGTTATGGGTTCAAGCAGAAAAAGTAGCAAAAGAGGGAAAGAAAAGGAGGAATTCCAAGGAAGATTTCACAAAGATGAACAAAAACGGAAAGATGAAGGACATCATTGGGGGCAAGGTGATTCAGGCTAATCCCAAAATAGCCAAGAAACCGATGAAGAAAAGTAGAAGCCAGGAGGCAAAGTCCAGCACGGATAAAGGAAACAAAGAGAATACTCTCACCAGGACCTAGAGTAGGGACCCAATGCTCGCTCGGAGCCCTCCATTCAGCAATGTCCTTGCTCTAGATCAGACCATCGCCAAGAAGCTCGTGAAGCTGGTCTTCAGTCATTGTCGGAGCTGGCCAAACCTTCTGGGCAGCCCTCATGGCCATGAACTCTTGGTTCTCGATCATGAAAAGTGATGACTCCTCATCCACAAAGGCTACCTAGGACTTGCTCACGGCTTTCTTCCTACCCATGTACTAGCGAAAGCAAAAAACGCACTAGGGAAAGAGAAGGCTCGGACGACAGCACTCAGATGACGGCGGCAATGGCGACGGCAGAGTTGCAAAGGCTAGGGTTTCAAGGCAAAGGCAGGGTACCAAAGAAAAGGAGGAGAAAGGCCTTTAAATAGATTTTACACCGGTAAAAACGCGGCCCACCAAGCCTGTTTTAACACGGCATAAGGACGCAATGGTCCATTTACCGACGCAGCTAAAATGATGGACGACTCAAATCCACACAACGGTACAGTTCAATGGGCAGATTTCAGACTTATCCATCCAGCACCATGGTAGAGTTATCATATTACCACAAAAAGAACTCATCAACAGTAAAGCAAAGAAGGGTTATCTCACAAGGAACACAACAACCCGGTCCTTACAGAAAGAACTCAGAAATCTCATCAACAACTGGGACATCAGGAAAATAAAGAATTACAACTCAGAAGATAAGATTCTTTCCATTATAATTGGTTTCAAAAAATAGAAGATTACACATCTTACAAGACCCAACGAACTCATTACCATGGAAAGCAAAGTAGCAAAGAGGAACCCGAATGCGGCTAGGCTCTGGAATGACTACGTGTTCCAAATTGCAACTCGATAGAACAAACCACCCTCAGCTACACTGTTTTCTTCAAAGGATGGACGCAGTGCATCCAAGGTAGAAATCAACAGCACGGTGGGACAACATGGAGCAGAGAAGGCCGGTAGGCATCTATCTACCCATGTCCGATGTGATGCTAGATATGGTGTTGATCTGCACCGGACAGTCTCAGGGCAGGCAACGAGGATCAGCCTAGAACTGCTAGATGAAGGAACGAAGACCACATCACAAGACTTCCTCCAACTACTGCCACATACATCCTGGTACATTGCTATCGCGGGATTAGTCTACCTCTAATCCCTATCACAAGACTTCCTCCAGCTACGACAAGATATACAAGAACTATAAAAAACACCTGGGGGCTGCTCTACTTCACAAACTACCATATTCATGACTACAGAGACTTCAGAACAAGCAACAAAATGCTCAATGAATCAAAACAGCACTCTAGGAGGGTATTTATAGAACGAAGGAGCGGTGCACATGGACCAGGAGCACTAGCGGAACAAACCTAACAAAGGACACAGTGAAAAGATAGAATTCAATGAAAGAGGACTTAGGCGTGAAGGAACAGTGCTCAAGGACAAGCATATTCGAAAGGATATACCAACACTGTACAACTCGTGAACAAACAACATTTACACTCGACCACCACCATACAACTACATCTGACAATAGCAGACTACCAGAGAATATGCTAAGACCTTGCATCCGAGTTCTTTCTGAACAAAACAACCCAGATATATGCTTGGGGGCTACAACAGGCGAGGTTTTCAGTTCTTTTGAACAACTCAGATTCAAGACCCTCCAACTTTTTATTCCAAATAGCAAGAGGCTCAGGGGCGACACTCAGTGAGTGCACTTTTTCCTTCAAAAAAGCGCATGTCACCAAGAGGACTACTTCAAGACAACAATTTTTCAAACGACATAAGATTCAAGACCCTCCAACTTTTTGTTCCAAATAGCAAGAGGCTCGGGGGCTACACTCAGTGAGTGCCCTTTTTCCTTAAAAAAGCGCACATCACTCAGAAGACTTCTTCAAGACAGACGGCTTCAAGGCCACACGACAAAAAGAACCCAGACATAGCTATATCCGAGCTCTTTTTCGACAAAGAACACGGGTATATGATCGGGAGCCCTTCAATGAAGAATCAGGGCGATTTCAAGAAAAGACCCTCAAGCTCCTTGTGCCAAATAGCAATAGGCTTGGGGGCTACATCCAAATGGGAATACTTTTTTCTTCAAAAAGGTGCACACCACGAGAAGATCTCATGAAGCGCTACACGGTTTCGCTCAAGAAAGCACTCGGATGATGCTTGTTCCTGCTCGACAAGACTTGAAGGAACAAGACGAGGCTTCCAGAACTCAACCATGAAGTACTCAGGGGCTTGTCGGTGTGGGACCCACGGGATACCTTGCAAGGAAGGGAGAAGACCTAGTCTAACTTGGATTCTTCCCCTGTAATCTTAGTAGTAGTATTATTCTGTAATCCTACTTGGAACTCCCATTGTAAACCGACTAGGATTCTGACCTTCTGACTATATAAAGGAGAACAGGAATCCTAGAGATAGGACTTTTGACAATTGTATGAACAACACTTTACAATCAATCCAACGCAAAGGCTAACGCTGACTAGACGTAGGGCTATTACTCGATCAATGATCGAGGGTCCGAACCAGGATAAATCGACTGTCTCATGCATTAACCATCGAGTTCCTCATACGCTGAAGCCTGAACATATTGCCCCTGGTATCCCCATGGTAGGCTATCGGTGGTGAAACATCGATAGATAGAATCGCCTAAGGGGTGTTTCGATTTGCTAGAGGGTGCACGCGAGCGCACCCATCAAGTGTAGCCCCCAAGCCCTCGGGTGATTCAGATAGAATCGCCTAGGGGGTAATTCGGACCCTTCATGGGTACAGCTATGAGATTTGGTGTTTTGATAACTAGATAGTTTGATTGGAGTCCTGATATCCTGTTCGTGGGGATTTGGCAAGAGTCATTCTGGCTGAGACTCAATCGTGGGTTGAGATACTTGTAGCACTCATGTGCCTATGTTTTGGCCGCTCATGGGCCCATCCTTCATCGTAAGGCTGCCTTGGGACGGTCATCGAAACCGTTGATGGGCTAGCCCTCAAACTCGTGGGCCTACATGAGCCGGAGGAATGCTTTTTTACCCGTATCTCTTCTACTGGTAAAGAGTCCTGGTCTGCCCGGGAAGGCAAAACATCCGGCACGTCTTCAGAGGGAAAGGATAGGGATTGTGGGCACATATCTCACGACATGATGTGGTGGCGTATTGTGGCAGGTGTGGAGATCTAGGTAGGTGGTTGCCTTCCTCGCATCTGTTGCCCCTATAAAACCAAGGGGTTCATGCCCAGGGTTTCATACATTGCCTCCTTGCCTTTGCATCTACAACCTCCACCGCCAATCGCCTAAGCTTCTTGCATCCGTATCTCAGACATCGTCAAGTTCGCATCTACCCAACCCAATCGTTCAATGGAGCCATGGTGTAGATCCGATGTCACCCTCAAGCGCCTAGAGGGCCTTGTTCGTCGTGGCCTTCTTTATGCATGGACTGCTATTGAGGAGTGGTGGCTGCCCAGCAATGAGCATGTGCCATCGCTGCCCGAAGGCTATGTTGTGTGCTTCCCTCACTTCCGTGAGCAGGGATTCACCACCCCAGCCCACAAGTTCGTTCGGGGGTTGCTGCATTACTACAATGTGGAGCTGCAACACCTTACTCCCAATGGGATCTAGCACATTGTGGCGTTCGTTGCCCTATGTGAGGGGTTCCTGGGGATTAGTCCCCACTTCAACCTATGGTGGTATTTCTTTGCCATCACCCTCCTAAAGAAGCGGGAGAAGAGGCAAGAGCTGAGCGTGTCGATGGGATGCGCCGGCATTTAGCTCCACAACAACTGAGTAAATGAATACCCGTCTATGTGTCTATTGACCTCCAACAAGGGGTGGCATTCACATTGGTTCTACATCAAGGACGATGCAGCCACCCCCTTGCCAGTGTTCACCGGGCGCCTCATCGAAGAGGTCCCAGAATCATGGAGGAATGGGGGGGGGGTCCTGGATAAAGACAAGAAGAAAATCTAGGACCATCTCGCCACCATTCGAATTCTAAAGGAGAGGGGCATGAAGGGATCAGGCTTCATAGGCGCCTACCATACACAGAGAGTGGCGCTGCTGATGAGGCATGCGCTTCCCCTACACATGATGGTGCCTAAGGTGTCCCTCGATGGGACAGCGCTCGTCGAGGGAGCGCTCTCCCCCTCCGAGGTGGCGTAGTGCATCAAGGTGGTGATGGAGCCTTCATGGGACGACACTAGTGCCATTCTTGATTTTGTGTATCCGGTGCCGGGGCACCCCCCAATGTGGCCAAAACTGGCGTACATTGACTTCATAAGTTCTCTTTCCCCGTGCCTTCTTTTTAATTGAACTCCTGACACCTTGATGCTAATATTGAGATAGGGGGACCAGCCAAACAGACTTGTCCTTATGGATCACCAGGCCCCGCTGCCAAAAGACCTATTCATGGTGGTGGAGAATCGCACCGTGGCCGAGTGGCAGAAGAAGGCAAAGGAGGACAAGAGGAGGAAGAAGCAATAGAAGTTGTAGGCATGAGAGCGAGGAGAGGAGATAGACAGTGATGATGATGATGACAACGACAATGAGGAAGATGACGAGGTAGTTGCTGACATTGAGTGGGATGACCTAGAGAGTGAGGATATGCTAATAGGTACCCACTCGTCTATGCAGGGACCCTTCCCATTTTATGCGGGGGGGGGGGGGGGAGTGAGTCCATGAGCCAGTGGAGCTGGGCCAAACCATCTGCCCATCCTCAGGTCCGGTGGGAGCAGGCAGCTCTATCATCAATCCCGAGGTGCCATCGGAGGGGAGTGGCCCTGCCACCGTGCTTCAAGAGGCAGCAGGGGTTGATGGATCTGCCGTCATGCCCAAGGAGCCAGTGGAGGGGGGTGGCTCCGCTGCCGTGCCCCAAGAGCTAATAGGGTCGAGCGGATGTCCCGCTGTGCCTGAGGTTGAAAGGTCCTAATATGGCTAGAGGGGGGTGAATAGCCTATTTAAAAATCTACAAACCGACTAGAGCAATTTGATTAGTATAACAAATAGCAAAATGCAAACTTGCTTTAGCTCTACAAGGGTTGTAAGCCACCTATCCAACAATTCTAGTTGTTATGATCACTAGGCACACAATTTACAAGATCACTACTCACTAAGAGCTCTCACAATTGCTACACTAAAGAGCTCCACTATATGAACTTAATCCACAAAGCAAGCTCTCAATTCTAGCTATACTAAAGAGCTTGTTATAGCTAGTTTGCGGAAATGTAAATGAGTAAGTGAGGTGATTATACCGCCGCATAGTGGAGTGAACCAATCACAGATGAATACTTTATCAATCATCGGGAGAATACCAAAGGGCAAGAGACAACCAATTTTCTCCCGAGGTTCATGTGCTTGCCAACATGCTACGTCCCAGTTGTGTCGACCAACACTTGGTGGTTCGGCGGCAGCTAAGAGGTGTTGCATGAACCTCGTCCACACAATTGGACATCACAAGAACCTACCCATAAGTGAGGTAACTCAATGACACAAGCAATCCACTAGAGTTACCTTTCAGCACTCCGCTGGGGAAGGTACAAATCCCTTCACAATCACCGAAGATGGCCATGAACAATCACCAACTTATGCCAATCCTCCTCCGCTACTCCAAGTCATCTAGGTGGTGGCAACCACCAAGAGAAACAAGTGAATCCCATAGTGAAACACAAATACCAAGTGCCTCTAGATGCAATCACTCAAGCAATACGCTTGGATTCTCTCCCAATCTCACAATGATGATGGATCAATGATGGAGATGAGTGGGAGGGCTTTTGCTAAGGTCACAAGGTTGCTATGTCAATGCAAATGGCCAAGGGAGTGAGCTTGAGCCAGCCATGGGGCTTAAATAGAAGCCCCCATGAAATAGAGCCGTTGTTCCCCTTCACTAGGCACAACACGGGGTGACCGAACGCTCTGGTCAAAATGACCGAACGCTGGACCTCAGCGCCCGGTAACACGATGCGTGCCACGTGTCCCCTCTCTTCAAATGTTGATCGCCCGATCTCAACGGTCAAGTGATGACCAGTCGTAGTAGCTCAAAGTGACTGGACACTGAACCCCAGCGTCCAGTCATTTCCAGTAAGCATCCAGAGATGACTTTTCACGACTGGACGCGTCCAGTCATGCTCCACCGGACACACCCAGTGTCCGATCACATGACAACTCCCCTGTGCGCTGCCACGTCAGTAGGACCAGATGCAACCGTCTAGCATCCAGTCACTAAGTGGCCCATGTCCAGTCAGAGACCGACGCCAGCGTCTTCATGCTTCACCTGACCGGACACGCCAGTCCAACCGAGACTAGTGTCCGGTCACTTATAGTGACCTCTGTCTTTTCTGTCTAGGGCCCTAGTGGCACCGTCGGACTGTCCGCACTCTACAGGCAGACACTCCACCGTTGAAGTTCCTAACCCTTGCTCCAATGTGCCAACCACCAGGTGTGTCACCTTGTGCAAATGTGTTAGCATATTTTCACAAACATTTTCAAGGGTGTTAGCACTCCACTAGATCCTAAATGCATATGCAATGAGTTAGAGCATCTAGTGGCACTTTGATAACCATATTTCGATATGAGTTTCACCCCTCTTTTAGTACGGCTATCGATTCTAAATGTGTTCACACTCGCTAAGTGTCTCGATCACTTAAAACAAAATGGCTTCTACTATTTATACCTTTGCCTTGAGCCTTTTGTTTTCTCTTTCTTCTTTTCCAAGTTCAAGCATTTGATCATCACCATGCCATCACCATCATCATGATCCTCATCATTGCTTCATTACTTGGAGTAGTGCTACCTATCTCATAATCACTTTGATATACTAGGTTAGCACTTTGGGTTTCATCAATTAACCAAAACCAAACTAGAGCTTTCAATCTCCCCCTTTTTGGTAATTGATGACAACCCTTTCACAAAGATATGAATTGAAATTCAATTGAATCCATGTCGCTTGTCCAAACATATTTACCATGTGTAAAAGAATATGGACAAGTTTCATGAATCCCATATGGTAGCGATTGCTCCCCCTACATATGTGCTAATAGTTTGGATTGAAGCTTGCACATATACTTAAATAGGAAATATAGGAGACAATGTCTACCTAATGATGCTAAGGTATAAGAGATGGACCTTTGAAGTGTGATACCAATAAGAGTGCACCAATATACCATCCTTAGCACCATTGGTAACTAGACATACATAAAAACTAGAATACCCCATGAGATCAATATTACAAGTAAGGGTCTAGTTTCCATAGAATGAACATAAGTCTAGCTACTTTAGCCTATGCATGCTAGTTTCTCATTTCATCATTCAAGCCTATAACTAGCATACACCACACAAGCATGGATATTGAAATTTAAGACTTGTGCCATGCAAGCAAATATGCACATTCAAATACAACATTCAAGTTTATGAGCATGCTCCCCCTACTTGTGTGCATTTTTGATTGATCCCCTTACAATGTCATTTCATTTGCTTGCTCCTCCTATCTTACTATGTTTGTGAATTTCTCTCCCCCTTTGTCAACAATTAGCACAAAAGATGAGCTCAAAGTATAGATAGGTTGAGGTGAAACCATGTGAAATAAGGATCATTTTCCCAATTTGGTTCAATCTAGATCACTTGCAAAAGATATTTAACTTGATTTTATCCAAGGACAAGCTTCTTCACACCTCTAAATAAGGGCTATCTTGTACCATGTTGAGTTAAACACTTAAAGCTTATTTTCTAGATCAAACACTAGGTTTACAAGCCCACAAACTTGTCATATGCTACCACTAGATCATTTCAAGCATACAAGCAATAGTGGTACCAAACAACCATCAAATTCATTTGATTTTCATGAATGAGCCTAGTGAAAGCTCTAGTTTGGTTTTGGTGAATTGATGAAACCCTAAGTGCTAACCTAGTTTATCAAGTGATCATGAGATAGGTAGCACACTCCAAGTTGTGAAGCAAACAAAGATCATTGCATGATGAAGATGATGCCATGGTAATGAATAAGTGCTTGGACTTGGAAAGAAGAAAGAGAAAAACAAAAAGCTCAAGGCAAAGGTATAAACCACATGAGCTATTTTGTTTTGGTGATCAAGACACTTAGAGAGTATGATCACATTTAGGGTTGATAGCCGTACTATTAAGAGGGGTGAAACTCGTATCAGAATGCGGTTATCAAAGTGCCACTAGATGCTCTAACTCATTGCATATGCATTTAGGATCTAGTGGAGAGCTAACATCCTTGAAAATGTTTGTGAAAATATGCTAACACATGTGCACAAGGTGATACACTTGGTGGTTAGCACATTTGAGCAAGGATGGAGAAGTTAGAAGTAAAAACGAGTTAGTGTCGTGGGTTATACAGTGACCGGACGCTGGACCTCTAAGGGATCGGCGCGTCCGGTCATGTGTAACAGTGAGATGCTGGCGTCGGTCTATTGACCGGACGCTGGGTCGCTCAGTGATTGAATGCTGAAGGGCTACGTCCGGTCAAGTGGTCGGTCTGCATAGTACTTAGGGTTATGCACCGGACGCTAGGCTGTGTCCGGTCAAGCTTGACTGGACGCGTGTGGTCGATAATAATCGGTTTTGGACCCTTACTGGAAACGACCGGACGCTGAGGGTCCAGCGTCCGGTCCACTGACCGGAGCGTTCGATCGGTCAAGGCAGATGACCGTTGGAGTCAGACACGTGGCTAACTACGAGCGACCGGACGCTGGGGGCTCAGCGTCCGGTCAACTAACTAGAGCGTCCAATCAGGCTGTGTTATGCCCAGTGAAGGGGTATAATGGCTATATTTTGTGGGGGCTTCTATTTAAGCCCCATGGCCAGCTATAGCTCACATCTTTGGCCATTTTCTTTGACATAGCAACCTTGTGAGCCTAGCAAAAGTCCTCCCACTTGTCTCCATCATTGATTCATCATCATAGTGAGATTGGGAGTGATCCAAGTGCATTGCTTGAGTGATTGCATCTAGAGGCACTTGGTGTTCGTGTTTCGCTGTGGATTTCGCTTGTTACACTTGGTGGTTGCTGCCACCTAGATGGCTTGGAGCAGCGAGGATCGTCGAGCGGAGGTTGGTGATTGTCTTCGGCTCTGATCGTGGTGATTGTGAGGGGTTCTTGACCTTTCCCTGGTGGAGCACCAAAAGATACTCTAGTGAATTGCTCGTGGCTTGTGTGATCCTCATCTTGTGTTGGTTGTGTGGCATCCTATTGAGGGTTTGGCGTGTGAAGCCAATTAGCGCGTGAACCTCCAAGTGAGTGAATCGCCACAACGAGGAGTAGCTTGCCGGCAAGCAAGTGAACCTCGGTAAAAATCATTGTGTTCATCCTTTGATTCTGAGGTGATTGGTCTTCATTGTTATTCATCCTTGTGATTGATTGGTTCACTCCTCTACATAGCGGTATAACTATCTTGATCACTCTCTTTACATTATCGCAAACTAGTTGACAAGCTCTTTAGTGTAACTAGTTGTGAGAGCTTGCTTGCTTGGTTGGTGTGGCTCTTTAGTTAGCCTTTGAGAGCACACTAACATAGGGTAGTGGCATACCTCTTGTGTGAATCGACACTATCTAAACTAGAATTGTGGTAGGTGGCTTACATTTTGAGTAGGCTAGCGCAACACTTGCTTCGCCTTATAATTGTCTAACCTTTTGTTAAGTGTTGTTGTAGAAATTTTTATTAGGCTATTCATCCCCCCTCTAGCTATTAGGACCTTTCAAGTGGTATCAGAGCCAAGGTCACCGTTATTCGAGGCTTAACAACCTTCGGTGTTAAAATGGCTCAAATCAACAACACCAAGAAGCCACCCCAATTTGATGGCACAAATTATCCTTATTGGAAGTCAAAGATGACAGCACACATCAAGTCAATCAATAGAAAGGTGTGGAAGGTGGTAGAAACCAAAATTGAGATTGGTGATCCAGAGAATCCCACCGCCACCGAAGAAGTGCTTCTCCAAAACAATGACATTGCTCTAAGTGCCATTCATGATGCAATTGATGAAAGAACATTTGAGCAAATCAAGAATATTGAGATGGCACATGAAGCTTGGAAGAAGTTGGAAGAATCATTTGAGGGCACTCAAGCCGTGAAGGGTGCAAAGGCATATATCCTCAAAGAAAAGTTTGCAAGCTTCAAGATGAAGGAGGATGAGAGTGTGTCGGAGATGTTTCATAGGCTTCAAGTGCTTATCAATGATCTCAAAGGACTTGGAGAAGAGGTGAAGGACAAGGACTTCTCCCACAAGTTCTTGAGATGCTTACCCTCAAGATTTGGTACATAGATCACTATTCTAGTGAGGAGTGGTTTGGACACCATGACACCAAACCAAGTGTTGGGAGATATAATGACCGATGACACTTATAGAGATGATGATGAGAAGGAAGAAAAGAAGGAGAAGAAAGATGAGAAGAAGGATGAGAAGAAGAAGAGTGTGGCTTTCAAAGCCATGTCATCCAAGGGCAAAGCAAAGCAAGAAACATCAAGTGAAGAAGATGAATCATGGGATGATGATGATGATGAGAAAATGGCTCTATTTGTCAAGAGATTTGGCAAGTTCATGGTGAAGAAGGGCTACCGTGCTAGAAGAAAGAAGTCTTCATCAAAGAACAAAGAAGAGTCAAGAAGGTGCTTCAAGTGTGGAAGCAAAGATCATCTTGTTGCTCAATGTCCATACAATAGTGACAATGATGATGACAACAAGAAGAACAAGAAGAAGGACAAGAAGGAAAAGAAAGAGAAGAAGGACAAGATGGCCTTCAAGAAGAAGAAGGGTGGTTCATATGTAGTCAGTTGGGATAGTGATGCTTCCTCAAGTGATGATGATGGTGATAGTGATGATCACAAGACCACCAAGAAGAAGGTTCTTGCAAGCATTGCCATCAATGAGAAGCCTTCTCTCTTCGAATCTTCATCATGCTTCATGGCTAAGGCCACTAAGGTACAATCTTGTGATGATGAAAGTGATGAAGAACATGTTGATGATAATGAACATGAAAATAAAAATGATAGTGATAGTGATGATGATGAACCTACTAAGGATGAATTATTTGACATGCTAGAAGATGCTAGAGAACACTTTGATATCAAGAGAAGGGAATGCAAAAGCTTGCGTAAGGAACTAAAATCCCTTAAGCAAGCCTTTGATGAGCTCAATGCATCTCATGAGAGGCTAGAGGAAGCCAATGAGAAGCTTGGCAAAGCTCACAAAAAGCTTGAAAAGGCTCATTCCATTTTGCTTAATGAACAAGATAAAAAGAAGCATGTTGAAACTTGTGATATAGGTGTAACTTGTGATTTAATTGATACATCACTATCTATGCCTATCATTGTTGCTACTACTAACCCTTCTTGTAGCACTTCCACTTCTACCTCATCTAGTAGTGATTGTCTCACTTGTGATGCCTCACTAATGGTTGAGAATGAGAACCTCAAGAAGGAGGTCACTAAGCTCACTCACACCTTAGCTAAGGCTTATGGTGGTGAGGACCACTTGCTGATGGCCTTGGGTAGCCAAAGAGCTTCTCTCTACAAAGAGGGATTGGGCTATACCCCCAAGAAAGGCAAGGCAGCCTTTGCTCCTCACAAGACAAGTTTTGTGAAGAACAATGGTCAGTTTTGCACTAGTTTCAAGCAAGTTGGTCATAGAGAGCATGAATGCACCAACAAAAGCAAAAATGCTAATGTATCCTCCATTAAACTTAATTCTTCCTATATGCTTGTTAAGGGTACAAATGGTGTGAAGGCTAAGTTCATTGGCAAACCATGGATGGGCTCAAAGAAGAAAGCCATTTGGGTGCCAAAGAGCTTGGTTGCTAACCTTCAAGGACCCAAGCAAGTTTGGGTACCTAAAAAGAATTGATCTTCTTTTGTAGGTCAATTACAAAGCCGGAGGAAGGCATTGGGTTCTTGATAGTGGGTGCACTCAACACATGACCGGTGATGCAAGAATGTTCAACTCAATCAACACCAATGGCAATGATGGTTATGATGGTATCACATTTGGTGACAATGGCAAAGGCAAGGTCAAAGGGCTTGGTAAGATTACAATATCCAATGACTTAAGCATATTCAATGTGTTGCTAGTAGAGAGCTTGAATTTCAACTTGCTATCCATGGCTCAATTGTGTGATCTTAGATTCAAATGCATATTTGGGGTAGATGATGTAGAGATCATAAGTGTAGATGGCTCTAACTTGATCTTCAAAGGCTTTAGATATGAGAATCTATACTTGGTTGATTTCAATGCTAGTGAAGCTAGATTGTCTATATGCTTGTTCACTAAGTCTAGCATGGGTTGGTTATGGCATAGAAGGCTTGGTCATGTTGGAATGAAACAATTGAATAGATTGATTAAGCATGACTTAGTTAAAGGCTTGAAAGATGTTGTGTTTGAAAATGATAAGCTTTGTAGCTCTTGTCAAGCCGGCAAACAAGTTGGAAACACCCATCCTAAGAAAAGCATGATGAGCACTAGTAAAGCATTTGAGTTATTGCACATGAATTTATTTAGGCCAACACAATACACTAGTATCGGTGGAAACAAATATGGCTTTGTGATAGTGGATGACTACACTAGATACACATGGGTATTCTTTCTAGTGGACAAAAGTGATATGTTTGCAACATTCAAATCATTTGTCAAGGGCATTCACAATGAGTTTGAAACAACCATCAAGAGAGTTAGAAGTGATAATGGTAGTGAGTTCAAGAACACTAGAATTGATGAGTTATGTGATGAATTTGGAATTAGACATCAATTCTCGACCAAATATACTCCACAATCAAATGGCCTTGTTGAGAGGAAGAATAGAACACTTATTGATATGGCAAGGTCTATGCTTAGTGAGTACAATGTGAGTCAATCTTTTTGGGCCGAAGCTATCAACACGGCTTGCTATTGTAGCAACCGCCTCTATTGTCACCGATTGAAAGAGAAGACACCATATGAGCTTTTGAATGGTAGAAAGCCCAACATTGCATATTTTTGGGTCTTTGGTTGCAAATTCTATATCTTGAAGAAAGGCACAAGATTGGGCAAGTTTGACAAGAAATGTGATGAAGGATTCCTACTTGGTTATTCCACTACAAGCAAAGCATATAGAATTTGGAATTTAGATAGTGGTACTCTTGAGGAGGTTCATGATGTTGAATTTGATGAAACCAAGGGTTCACAAGAAGAGAATGAGAACTTGGAAGATGTTAGAGGCATTCAACTTTCAAATGCCATAAAGAACATGGATATTGGTGAATTGAGGCCTAGGCAAGTGATTGATGATGAAGATGATCAAGTGCAAGTGCTCTCCAACTCAAATGTGCAAGATGATACAAATCAAGCTAGTGCAAGTGACTCTCATGACAATGAACAAGATCAAGTGGCTAGTACATCATCTCAACCCAATGATCAAGCTAGTGCAAGCAATCAAGTTCCATTGCTCCAACCAACAAGTATTGCAAGAGATCATCCTTTGGATACAATCATTGGTGATATTTCTAGAGGTGTACAAATAAGATCAAGATTGGCATCATTTTGTGAACACTTCTCATTTGTGTCATCCATTGAACCAAAGAAGATAAATGAAGCTTTGATGGATGTTGATTGGGTAAATGCTATGCATGAAGAGTTGAATAATTTCACAAGAAATCAAGTATGGGAGTTAGTAGAAAGACCAAAGGGACACAATATGTTTGGAACCAAATGGGTCTTTAGAAACAAGCAAGATCAAGATGGGATAGTAGTAAGGAACAAAGCAAGATTGGTAGCACAAGGATATACACTAGTTGAAGTACTTGACTTTGCAGAAACATATACCCCGGTTGCTAGATTGGAAGCAATTAGAATCTTGCTAGCCTATGCTTGTGCCCACAACATCAAGCTCTATCAAATGGATGTTAAGAGTGCATTTCTCAATGGCTACATCAATGAAGAAGTATATGTTGAGCAACCTCCCGGTTTTGAAGATGATAAGAAGCCCAACCATGTATATAAGTTGAAGAAAGCTTTGTATGGTTTGAAGCAAGCACCTAGAGCATGGTATGAGAGATTGAGGGATTTCCTACTCTCTAAAGGGTTCACAATGGGGAAGTTGACACCACTCTTTTCATCAAGAAGATTGGAAAAGATCTATTTGTGTTGCAAATATATGTTGATGATATCATATTTGGATCAACCAATCATGAATTTTGTGATGAGTTTGGAAAGATGATGGCTAATGAGTTTGAAATGTCCATGATTGGAGAATTGAGTTATTTCCTTGGTCTTCAAATTAAGCAATTAAAGAATGGTACATTTGTGAGTCAAGGCAAGTACATCAAGGACATGATCAATAAGTTTGGCATGATTGATAGCAAAGTCATTAGCACACCAATGGGAACCAATGGCAACTTGGATAGTGATGCAAGTGGAAACATGGTGGATCAAAAGTTGTATCGGTCTATGATTGGAAGCCTACTCTATGTGACCGCATTAAGGCCGGATGTCATGTTTAGTGTATGCATGTGTGCAAGATTTCAAGCCTCACCAAGAGAAAGCCATTTGAAGGCTACAAAGAGGATATTGAGGTACTTGAAGCATACACCAAATGTTGGTTTGTGGTATCCCAAAGGAGCAAAGTTTGAGCTAGTTGGTTACTTCGACTCAGATTATGCGGGATGCAAGGTTGAAAGGAAGAGCATCTTGGGCACATGTCAATTGTTGGGAAGATCACTTGTTTCATGGTCATCAAAGAAACAAAATAGTGTTGCATTATCAATTGCCGAAGCCGAATACATATCCGCCGGTAGTTGTTGTGCACAAATACTTTGGATGAAGGCCACTTTAAGTGACTTTGGAATCAAGTTCAAGAAAGTGCCATTGCTATGTGACAGTGAGAGTGCAATCAAGCTAACCAACAATCCGGTTCAACATGCAAGAACAAAGCACATTGATGTCCGCCATCATTTCATAAGAGATCACCAACAAAAAGGGGACATTTGCATTGAGAGTGTAGGCACCGAAGATCAACTTGCCGATATATTCACCAAGCCATTGGATGAGAAAAGGTTTTGCAAGCTAAGGAATGAGTTGACCATATTGGATTTCTCAAATATGTGTTGATGCACCCTCGACTCATATGACATGCCTCTCCTTCGAGCAATCCAAGGTAAAAGTTGATTGGCATGGCATACATCCTTGCTAAGGACATGTTTAGTGCATCTAGTCATATTTTCAATCTTATTAGGACCTTTCAAGTGGCTCTATTTTATTAGGCTCATTCATAAAAATCAAATGATTTTGATGTCCATATGGTATCACTATTGCTTTTATGCTTGACTTGATCTAGTGATGGCATATGACATGTTTATGGGCTAGTAAACCTAGTGTTTAATCTAGAAAATGAGCTATAAGTGTTTAACTCAACATGGTACAAGATAACCCTTATTTGGAGGTGTGAAGAAGCTTGTCCTTGGATCAAACCGAGTTAAATATCTTTAGTAAATGATCTAGACTAGACCAAATTTGGGAAAAGGATCCTCACCCCATTGATTGACATTGATAATCTTGACCCTACAAGTAATACTATCTACATTTAGAACCTTTGTGGTCATTGATGACAAAGGGGGAGAAAAACAAAGATAAGGGGGAGAGAAACAAAGAGGAGAGAAACAAAGATAGTGAAAAAGGGAAAGAAACATAAAGATATCTTGACATATGACATAGGGGGAGAGATATGAAAAAGGAAAGAACAAATCAACTAAAATTTTGAGCACACAAGTAGGGGGAGCAAGCTCATAAACTTGTATGGTGCATTTGTATGTGCATTTCATATGTTTGCTTGCATGGCACAAGTATTAAATTTAAACATCCATGCTTGTGTGATGAATGTTAGTTGTAAGATTGAATGATGAAATGAAATCACTAGATAACTTTCATTTCCATGTAAGTCTTTACAAGTGGTATCTTTCTAAAGTATGTTTCCAAGTGATAGAAAGCTAACCATGGTGCTAAGGATGGTATAATGGTGCACTCCGATTGGTATCACGCTTCAAAGGTCCATCTTTTATACCTTAGCATCATGTGGTAGACATTGACTCCTATATTTCCTATCTAAGCATATGTGCAAGCTACAATCCAAACTCTTAGCACATATGTAGGGGGAGAAATTGCTACCATTTAGGGTTCATGAAACTTGTCCATAGTCTTTTACAAATGGTAAATATGCTTGGGCAAGCAACATGGATTCAATTGAATTTACTTCATATCTTTGTATAAGGGTTGTCATCAATTACCAAAAAGGAGGAGATTGAAATCTCTAGTTTGGTTTTGGTGAATTGATGAAACCCTAAGTGCTAACCTAGTTTATCAAGTGATCATGAGATAGGTAGCACACTCCAAGTTGTGAAGCAAACAAAGATCATTGCATGATGAAGATGATGCCATGGTAATGAATAAGTGCTCGGACTTGGAAAGAAGAAAGAGAAAAACAAAAAGCTCAAGGCAAAGGTATAAACCACATGAGCTATTTTGTTTTGGTGATCAAGACACTTAGAGAGTGTGATCACATTTAGGGTTGATAGCCATACTATTAAGAGGGGTGAAACTCGTATTGGAATGCGGTTATCAAAGCGCCACTAGATGCTCTAACTCATTGCATATGCATTTAGGATCTAGTGGAGAGCTAACATCCTTGAAAATGTTTGTGAAAATATGCTAACACATGTGCACAAGGTGATACACTTGGTGGTTAGCACATTTGAGCAAGGGTGGAGAAGTTAGAAGTAAAAACGAGTTAGTGTCGCTGGTTATACAACGACCGGACGTTGGACCTCTGAGGGATCGACGCGTCTGGTCATGTGTAACAGTGAGATGCTGGCGTCGGTCTATTGACTGGACGCTCGGCGCGTTCGGTCATGTGTAAAAGTGAGATGCTGGCATCGGTCTATTGACCGGACGCTGGGTCGCTCGATGAATGGACGCTGAAGGGCTATGTCCGGTCAAGTGGTTGGTCTGCACAGTACTTAGGGTTATGCATCGGACGCTGGGCTGTGTCCGGTCAAGCTTGACCGGACACGTCCGATCGATAAAAATTGGTTTTGGACCTTACTTGAAACGACCGGACGCTGAGGGTCTAGCGTCTGGTCAACTGACCGAAGCATCCGATCGGTCAAGGCAGATGACCGTTGGAGTCAAACATGTGGCTGACTACGAGCGACCAGACGCTAGGGGCTCAGTGTCCGGTCAACTGACCGGAGCGTCCGGTCAGTCCGCGTTATGCCCAGTGAAGGGGTATAACGGCTATATTTTGTGGGGGCTTCTATTTAAGCCCCATGGCCGGCTATAGCTCACATCTTTGGCCATTTTCTTTGACATAGCAACCTTGTGAGCCTAGCAAAAGTCCTCCCACTCATCTCCATCATTGATTCATCATCATAGTGAGATTGGGAGTGATCCAAGTGCATTGCTTGAGTGATTGCATCTAGAGGCACTTGGTGTTCATGTTTCGCTGTAGATTTCGCTTGTTACTCTTGGTGGTTGCCGCCACCTAGACGGCTTGGAGCAGCGAGGATCGTTGAGCGGACGTTGGTGATTGTCTCTGGCTCTGATCGTGGTGATTGTGAGGGGTTCTTGACCTTTCCCCGGTAGAGCGCTAAAAGGTACTCTAGTGAATTGCTCGTGGCTTGTGTGATCCTCATCTTATGTTGGTTGTGTGGCACCCTATTGAGGGTTTGGCGTGTGAAGCCAATTAGCGCGTGAACCTCCAAGTGAGTGAATCGCCACAACGAGTAGTAGCTTGCCGGCAAGCAAGTGAACCTCGGTAAAAACCATTGTGTTCATCCTTTGATTCCGAGGTGATTGGTCTTCATTGTTATTCATCCTTGTGATTGATTGGTTCACTCCTCTACATGGCGGTATAACTATCTTGATCACTCTCTTTACATTATCGCAAACTTGTTGACAAGCTCTTTAGTGTAACTAGTTGTGAGAGCTTGCTTGCTTGGTTGGTGTGGCTCTTTAGTTAGCCTTTGAGAGCACACTAACATAGGGTAGTGTCATACCTCTTGTGTGAATTGACACTATCTAAACTAGAATTGTGGTAGGTGGCTTGCATTTTGAGTAGGCTAGCGCAACACTTGCTTCGCCTCATAATTGTCTAACCTTTTGTTAAGTGTTGTTGTAGAAATTTTTATTAGGCTATTCACCCCCCTCTAGCCATTAGGACCTTTCACCTAGGACATGATAGGAATGACTAGATGCACTAAACAATTCCTTAGCAATGGATGGATGACATGTTAATCAACTTTACCTTGCTTTGCTCGAAGGAGAGGCATGTCATATAATTGTAACACCTTGGGTGTTTAAATACTAAAACCTGACATGTCATCATACGCATTGCAAAGCATTTGGCCTTTGGTGAAAACTTTGAGATGCATACACTAAAACAAGTTTATATTTATGTGGTATGTGTTGAATTGTATTGTTTGACTCAAGTTCAAAGTTTGCTAGGATTTTAAATTTTCAAGAAAACCCTAATTTTCAGCATTTAAATCATACCCTAAAAACTTATTTTAAAATCTAAGCATATTTTGTGGTTGAGCCCAAAAGCAAAAGTGTAGAGCTTGTATAGTTATACAAAGTTTGTTTTTGGAGTTTTCTAAGTTGTTATGAAAAATTTGAAGTAATTCAAAAAGGTGTAATTCGTTAAAAGTCCCTTATTTGAATTCAAAAGTTCATTTCAAAATGTAGATTGAATTAGGGGTTGGTTATAAAATCAAAGTTGTAGAACTTTTGATTTTGAAAAACTTTTATTTTTGGAGATTTTTGAGTTGTTACAAAAATTTGGGAGTAATTTGAGTTTCAAACTGGATGGCAATTCGGTAATTTCCATGAATAGTGTTCACCACTGAAGCTACACCGCCGACGAGCTTCCTCTGGCTTCCAGTCGTAGCTGTGGCCACCTTTGGTGTTGCGCTAGCATGGAGAAGACTCCTGCGTGGCTTCCTCTTGCTTCTGAGCCACGCTTTAAGGCCTCCATCGTCACCGTGCTCGTCCGTTTCTCTTCCTCTGTTTTGCCCGTCGCGCCGCCGCTGCTCCGTTGAGTTCACGCTGGAGTCACAGCACCCTCTCAGTCTCTACTAATCATGTCACCTTGATTGCCATCATCTTGTTACTCCATAGCACCCACTGTCCTAGCTCCTAGCCTGTTGCTTTGCCTGGCGTAACCCGTCTTCTTCAACACCGGCAAGGCTTCGCCGTGATCCGCTCCATCGTGAACAGGGAGTTCGGGTGGGATTCTTACTTAAGCTTTTGCTATTTCTTGAGTTTCATTCTCCCGTGCTACTCATGCGCTAGATCATTCATCATTTGGCCAACTGCTTTCCGTAGAACGGAGCCTCACTGTGTGTTCACACTGTCGCCATCGTCTCCGCTGTCGACGACCTAGCTCCACTTCACCTTAGCCGTCGTTGTCGCGCGCATCATCTTCGGGGTGAGTGCCTGGTCGTGTTTAAGTGCTCAATTTTACCTTTACCACGTCATAGCCACTAGACCATGGGTCGCCGGCGTGTGTTGCTCTGCCATGCCGCTGCGCTTGTCAATGTTTACGTTGTAGATCGTTGAGGGTTCGATTAAGGGTTCAGTTAGGTCCGTTAGAAGTTGCTGAGTACGCTGAGGACCTTTGTATCTCTGAGGAGGTCATAGATCATCATCGCTGTCTTGGTGGGACTCTGCCGTGCCGCCATCGTCGCCGGTGAGGGTGCTGTAGTAGCTTAGATGTGCAACCAGTGCCATGGATCGATGCGAATCGTTGTGAAGGTCATGTTAGTGCACCCCATACCACCTGTGACCACATCGCCGGCGAGAACACGCCGGTCAGTGACCATCGCCGCCGTGGTCAGCGCAACTGACGGGTGGGGTCACCTTGTCTGTGACTCAGCGGGTTCAAAATGAAAATTTTCTATTTTCAGAAATGAATGAATAATGTATGCTTTTGTTATTTTTGTGTAGATTTATTTCGAGCTCCAAAAATTGTGAAAATTTTTGTGAGACCTCTCGGTGATGAGTACTATTTAGGAAAAATATGAAATGTTGATTTTCAGTAATTTTTTAATGTGATAAAAATTGCTCAATTAATTAATAAATGAGTTTCCATGATTTTTCTAGGCTTATTTATTTATTCAAAAATTATGAAAATGATTTTTCCACTTAGTTACCATGTGATGAACATTTACAAAAATTTTGAGGTCAATTGGAACAAGTTGATTTATTTCATAATTCTTAATTAATTAATTAATTAATTAAAGCAAATAGTAACCTTTAGTAATTTAGGTTTTGTTTGAATTTTTGATTGAGTGATGTCCTTGGGTCATTAGTTGGTAAGGATCTTTGGCGATTGATGCTAGTATTCTAAAAAGGTTTAGTTAGTTTAACTTGTAACTGTACCGCGAAGGAAAGTTGTATTCAAGTTGTTAATTTTTGCATCCATCATCGAGCATCATGTTTTGCATTCCGCATCATGTTAAACATGGCATTGTTACTACATGTAGTGAACAAAGGTGAACACGTGGTAGTTAATCAAGTTGCGAAGGAGGTTATTCCATCTGTTGAGGTTGGATCGGATACTTGTGGAACGTCGTAGGAGTCGGACTTTTCCGTCAACGAAGGCAAGCCCCGGATGCATACAACCCTACCTTGCGTTTTACAAATTAATTTCGCTTTTGCTTTTCTTTACTGCATCAAGTCATTAAGAGTTAAATAAAAGCCTAATTGATGCATTACCAACATTATTTTTTCGTATATACCTTGTTACCAGTTTACGTCGTAAATGTCAAGTTATGCTTAGCCATGCTTAGACATATCAAAGTCAGGTGATTACCTGTCATCTGCAAGTTTTAAATGGAACTTTGGTTACTTATGTTATCATGTGATATGAGCATGTGGCGTAATAAATCTAGACCGGACGGACTCGGTGTGTGTGTGAGCCACAAGACATGGAGGTCTTGTGAGCGGATTCTTTCCATCTATGTCGGTTAAGGTCCGTACCGTTGTTGAACTATGTGCGGTGATACTTTGTAGTACTAACCACATACTCTGGTAAGCCTTAACTTGGCTATTCTATTACTAGAATGGCTACTCACGCACTGGGAGTGGAGAGATGGTGGGAATAGCGTGTACCCACGTGACAATGGGCTGGATTGGTGGAGTACTGTATTCTCGGGTGGCGTAGACCTATTCTTGTTTTAGAGGATCCGAGAATAGGTTGGTATATGTAGGTCGGGGACCTACATATGTCGTGTGGTCTGGAATTCCCAGCTGGGTTTATAATCAGTTCAAATTATCGTTGCTCCTCGGTTATGGAGACTCACTTCTCTGTTCATCATCGTAGTATTAATAACTGGAACTTGAATAAGGTTTGTGAAGGTGTGGGATATGAAGTTTCATGATCTCATTTCGGATCGTGTCAGCTTTGTATATGATCTTATGAAGTTTATAAATCTTGATATAAAGAATTTTGTTAAAGAGCTTTTACGCAAAAGAACTTTGATTATTGCTAAAGCCATACCTTGAAATCCTGAGCCTACATTCCTAAGTTCTATCAGTTTTATTTTGGTTAAGTCTTGTTGAGTACTTTTGTACTCAAGGTTCGTTGACCCTTGTTGCAGGTGAGCCTCATGAGCGGATCTGTTTTGGATCGTGCTGCATGTCTATTGTTCAGTCTGATGATGAGAAGTAAATGTGTGGCCCTTGGGCAGGGCAATTTATTATGTGTTTTGTATTATATTATAATACCACTCCACTATTTCATTTTGTAATAATCATTGAACTTAGTTGTGAGGTTTGAAAGTACTGTTTTGTAAATTATGTTATTGAAAGACTTCCACTGTTTTTACTCTAGTATATCTATTGAATAAACTATTGTAATACTGCAATGACTCTGTAATGTGATCCTGCTCGGAAATTATGGATGATTCGGGGTTCCCCGAGGACACCCGATAGTCTTCTTAAGTTACTGGAAACATATGCATAGATGTCAAAGGTCGTTGGACAGTGACAGGTGCATATGGGCCCTATAATTGAGGAGGTTCTGCCACATAATGGTATCAGAGCGATCATTACAAGGTCTTTGTCGTATTGGTTTACAAAAACTTCAAAACGATTTGGGATGACTAAACTTAACTTGTTAATTTGGTCCAAATTGCTTCTGACTTATCTTATTTCTTTCTCACCATTCCTTATTGATTAAAAAGGTTTTGTGTGGTGGAGTAGTCATCTTACTATGCCCTATATAAAAATAAATGTTGTTTATGTGCATTATAAGCTTTGATGTTTTTGTTCATAAGAACGATTCATGCATCATGATTAATTCACTAGTTACTTCCTTCACCTCTGAGTCTGGAGTTGAGTAGTGAATCTGGTTTGAGTAATGTAATCCATTATAGTTGCTCTTTAGACTTTGATCAAATGATCTTACTTGGATTAAATTGGCTTCCTATAGTATGGCTCGTACCAAGAAGACACCCCATAAGTCCATTGGACCCAAAGGAGTTCCTCGCCACCAACTTGCCCCTAGGAATGACGGTGCTAGCAGTAGCAGCTCTAGGCCTGATCCCCAGGCAGAGATACAGAGGATTTCTACAGAGTTAGCACAAGCTACTAGAGATAGGGCTTTGGATGCTATACAGGTAGGAGAATTATAGGATCAATTGAGGCGTCTCACCACCGCGCACAAGAACTGCGAAAGCATGTTAGTTCGTACGGTGAGGGAAGGAATGAAGCTTGGCATAGGGAAAATGTAGCTAAAGCAAGAACTCATGAGCTAGAATTCTATGTAGAAGATTTAGAAGAACATAATACTTATCTATATGAGGAAGTTCATAGGCTAAGCAACCTCTTGGATCCAAATCATGAACCTCAAGCTGATGCAATGGACCCCGGTGTTATCCTTGCCGATGGTAGTGAATTGGAAGAAGAAGAAGAAGAAGATCATGAAGAATTAGTAATGATCGATGAAAGTGATAATGAAGGCGGTAATATTTCTGGAATGGATACCGAGCCTGAAGTTTGAAATAATCGAGGAAAGGAGTAGAGTTGTATAATAGTTAGTTCTAGTTAAGTTAAGTAGTTTTGTTTAGGTTCATGTGGGTTTGTGCTTATATTAGTAAACTCTATGTAATGTGTCTAGAGTAAGCTTTGGTGCAATTCAATAAAGACTTGTGAATAAAGTTTGGTTTGTTATGAGCAGATGCGTCGTACGCGGGGTTCGTATATTCCGGGAACTTCACAAGATGAGGGCGGTATTCTAGATCCGCCACTAGTTCCAACAAATCTAGCTAATGCTATAACCGCACTTGTCAATGTGACGGCCAAAAATTCTCATTTGCTTCACGAGATAGCTCAGAGTAATCAGAATCAGATGCACAGAAACCATGGTCACCACCATAACAGACAAGAGGCTACATATGTTGATTTTACAGACACAAGACCACCGGTGTTCACCAAGGCAGATGAACCATTTGAGGCTGAAGACTGGCTTTGAACCATGGAGCAGAAATTTGATCTTATTCCATGCACGGAGTATCAAAAACCTGTGTTTGCCGCCCAGCAACTTCGAGGAGCAGCAAGTGCTTGGTGGGCAAACTTAGTGGCTATGCAACCAGCTGGCATTCCAATAACTTGGGCCGAGTTCCGTACTGCCTTCAGAGCCCACTATATTCCAGAAGGAGTGATGGCTATGAAGCTAGATGAGTTCCTTGCTTTGAAGCAAGGGGATCAGACTGTGATGCAGTATGTGGGAAGATTCAATCACCTATCACAATATGCACCTAAACATGTCAATACTAATGCCAAGAAGAAGAGGTGGTTTATGAGAGGCCTAAATACCAAGCTGTAGACAATGATGACAACTTGTACTAATGTTACTTATCATGAGACTGTAAATATTGCAATTGCTTCAGAGGCAAAGTATCGGCAGCATAAGGAGCTCAAAAAGAAAAAGAGTATGCCATCTGGATCTTTTGGGGGAAATCAGAAGAGGTAGAGGGTGATTTATCATCCAGTAAATCATAATCGTCCTTATCGTCCGCCACAGTTCCAAGCCAGGCAACAGTCAAATGTCCGTCCTACTATAACCTACCCGAATTCACAGTCAACCAATGCTCCTAGTGGCAATGCTCCAATGTCCCAGGGTCACAACTATCCATGTTACAATTGTGGAAGGACTGGTCATTTCTCTCAGGAATGTCCATATCCCAGGCAAGCTAATCAAAATTATTAGAAGGCCCCTGCCAATCAACAACAGGGTCAGGCACCAAACAAGAACCCCAATCAGAATGCTCAGAAGGGCAAAGATGAGAGGAAGACAAGATGGGTGTTCTATATTCAAACTAGAAAAATTCCAGAAGGGGAGCCAGTGATGATGGGTATGTTTCCTGTCGCCAATCATCCTGCAGTTATACTTTTTATTCTAGCACATCGCATTCATTCATCAATAGAACATTTGTGGTAAAGCATGAAATTTCAATCAAGGCAACAAAGGAAAATTTCTTTATACAGTCGCCCGGGGGACATCTATGTACTAAGGAAATGGTATACCAGGTACCCGTAAACCTAGGTGGGCATATTTTCCCCACTACCATGATTATCCTTAAGGATCAGGATATAGATGTAATCTTGGGAATAAATTGGATGTATCAGCATAAGGCTATTATTGATGCTTTGAATAGGACCTTAAGGGTGAGTTTGCCTGATAGTAATTCTCAACTTCTCATCCAACTTCCAACCTTAAGAAGATCAGTGAGCAAAGTTTGTGCAACTGCTATCAAAGAGATTAGAGATATCCCGGTAGTGTGTGAATTTCCTGATGTGTTTCCTAAAGATTTACCCGGTCTACCACCTGATAGGGATGTATAGTTTAACATAGAGTTGCAACCTGGAATAGCTCCAATTTCTCGGAGAGCTTATAGGATGCCACCTAAGGAATTGGCCGAGTTGAAGACTCAGTTACAAGAATTGATTGAGAAGGGGTTTATCCAACCTAGTTCCTCACCTTGGGGATGTCCGGCAATTTTTGTGAAAAAGAAAGATGAGACCCTGAGGTTATGTGTCGACTATCGTCCGTTGAATGAAGTGACCATCAAGAATAAGTATCCCTTACCTCGGATAGATTTGCTTTTTGATCAATTGGCCGGAGCAAAAGTTTTCTCCAAGATAGATTTGAGGTCAGGATATCACCAAATCAAGATAAAGCCTGAAGATATTCCCAAAATAGCATTTACCACAAGATATGGATTATATGAATATTTGGTAATGTCTTTTGGTTTGATAAATGCTATAGCTCATTTCATGTATCTGATGAATTTAGTGTTCGTGCCTGAGCTAGACAAGTTTGTAGTGTTTATTGATGACATTCTAGTATATTCCAAAAATAAGAAAGAACATACGGATCATCTCAGAATTGTTCTAACCTGCTTGAGAGAACATCAACTATATACCAAGTTCAGCAAGTGTGATTTTTGGCTTAAGGAAGTACAATTTCTTGGACATGTCTTGTCAGCTGAAGGCGTTGCAGTTGATCCAAGCAAAGTGAAGGATGTGCTTGATTGGAAACCGCCAACCATAGTTCATCAAGTTTGGAGTTTTCTGGGATTGGCAGGGTATTACCGTTGGTTTATCCCTGATTTCTCTAAAGTATCAAAGTCCATAACTGAATTGTTGAAGAACCAAGTCAAGTTTGTCTGGTCATCTGATTGTGAAGAGGCTTTCCAGACTTTGAAGAGACTATTGACTACTGCACCAGTATTAGCCCAACCTGATATCGAGAAGCCGTTTGATGTTTATTGTGATGCTTCAGGTATTGGTATTAGATGTGTGTTGATGCAAGAAGGCCGAGTCATTGCTTATGCATCCAGGCAACTTAAGCAACATGAAGAACACTATCTGACTCATGATCTGGAGTTAGCAGTTGTGGTCCATGTTCTGAAGATTTGGTGGCATTACCTACTTGGTAATATGTGCCATATTTATACAGACCACAAGAGCTTAAAGTATATCTTTACTCAGTTAGAGTTGAATATGCGACAAAGAAGATGGTTAGAACTGATTAAATATTATGACTTGGAAGTACATTATCACCCCAGTAAAGCAAATGTGGTTGCAGATGCCCTCAATCGCAAAAGTTATTGCAATTGTCTAGCGGTAAGAACAATGGGTTTGACTTTATGTCAAGAAATGGAGAAGTTGAGTGTAGAAATGATTCAACAAGGCCATTTGACCAACATAATTGTTGAAGCCACTATTCGAGATCAAGTTATTGTTGCTTAGAAAGAAAACAAGTAAATAGCCCATATCAAAGAAAGGGTCAGGAATAGAAAAGCAGAATGCTTCAGCATAGATGATGAAGGTGTGTTATGGTTCAAGGATCGTCTGGTGGTACCAAAGGTTCCTGAGTTGCGATAGTCAATTCTGGAAGAGGCACATGCTACTAGGTTATCTATCCATCCGGGAAGCAGTAAGATGTACCATGACTTGAAGTAAAGATTCTGGTGGACTAAAATGAAAATAGAGATTGCTAGATACATAGCAAAGTGTGATACTTGTCAAAAGGTGAAAGCTACACATTTGAGGTCTGCTGGTGAATTACAACCATTACCTATTCCATCCTGGAATTGGGAGGACACAAGTATGGACTTTATTGTTGGTCTACCCAAAACATCAAAGGGATTTGACTCAATATGGGTTATTGTAGATCGACTCACTAAGTCAGCACATTTTCTTCTAGTTCAGAATACATATCCCACTATACGGTATGCCAAGATGTATTTGGAGCGAATTGTGAGTCTCCATGGAGTACCCAAGAGTATTGTGTCCGATAGGGGTACACAGTTTGTCTCCAGTTTTTGGAAACAATTGCATTCTTCATTGGGTACCAAGCTCCTGTATAGTACAACTTATCATCCGCAGACTGATGGACAAACTAAAAGAGTCAATCAAGTGCTTGAAGATATGTTAAGGTGTTGTGTCCTTAACTATTCCAATAAGTGGGATGAATGCTTACCTTTGGCCGAATTCTCATATAACAATAGTTATCAGGAAAGCATTAGAATGGCTCCATTTGAACCACTCTATGGTTGTTGATGCAGAACATCGCTGAGTTGGTCTGAGCCTGGAGAAAGAAGGTTCTTTGGGGTTGACCTTGTGAAAGAAACAGAAGACAAGGTTCAGCAAATACAAAGTAATTTGAAGATAGCTCAATCCCGACAAAAGAGTTATGCGGATAGAAGATGGAGACCATTGGTATTTAACAAAGGAGATTTTGTATATCTGAAAGTATCACCAATGAAGGGAGTTACCCATTTTGGTGTTAAAGGAAAGTTGGCATCTTGATATATTGGACCATTTCAAATTTTGGAGAGGTATGGAAAAGTGGCATATCGCTTGAAGCTACCTGAACATCTTTCAGCTGTGCATGATGTGTTCCATGTTTCTCAATTGAAGAAGTGTCTCCGAGTGCCTGGGTAGAATGTTGAGGTTGAAGGAGTGGAACTTGAACCAGATTTGACTTATTCCGAATATCCTATCTGAGTTTTGGATCAGAAAGATTGTGTTACTCGGAGACAGACAATCAAGTTCTATAAGATACAATGGAATCAACATTCAGAAGAAGCTACTTGGGAATCAGAAGATTACTTATTAGAAAAATTTCCAGAGTTTCTTGCAGCAATATAGAATAATGTTAGTATACTATGTTGTTACCAATCATATTTGTAAAGGAAACTCAACTGTTTTATGGATAAGAATTGGATGTTTTTGGATTGACATATTTCCTTTTCCATTACTTACCCTATGGCTTTGAATCTCGGGGCGAGATTTCTTTTAGGGGGGAGGATTATAACACCTTGGGTGTTTAAATACTAAAACCTGACATGTCATCATACGCATTGCAAAGCATTTGGCATTTGGTGAAAACTTTGAGATGCATACACTAAAACAAGTTTATATTTATGTGGTATGTGTTGAATTGTATTGTTTGACTCAAGTTCAAAGTTTGCTAGGATTTTAAATTTTCGAGAAAACCCTAATTTTCAATATTTAAATCCTACCCTGAAAACTTATTTCAAAATCTAAGCATATTTTGGGGTTGTGCCCAAAAGCAAAAGTGTAGAACTTGTATAGTTATACAAAGTTTGTTTTTGGAGTTTTTTAAGTTGTTATGAAAAATTTGAAGTAATTCAAAAAGGCGTAATTCGTTAAAAGTCCACTATTTGAATTCAAAAGTTCATTTCAAAATGTAGACTGAATAGGGGTTGGTTATAAAAGCAAAGTTGTAGAAAATTTTGATTTTGAACAACTTTTATTTTTGGAGATTTTTGAGTTGTTACAAAAATTTGGGAGTAATTTGAGTTTCAAACTGGATGGCAATTCGGTAATTTTGATGAACAGTGTTCACCGCTGAAGCTACACCGCCGACGAGCTTCCTCTGGCTTCCAATCGCGGTCGTGGCCACCTTTGGTGTCGCGCTGGCACAGAGAAGACTCCTGTGTGGCTTCCTCTTGCTTCTAAGCCACGCTTTAAGGCCTCCATCGTCGTCGTGCTCGTCTGTTTCTCTTCCTCTGTTTTGCCCATCGCGCCGCCGCTGCTCTGTTGAGTTCATGCTGGAGTCACAGCACCCTCTTAGTCTCTGCTAATCACGTCACCTTGATCGCCATCATCTTGTGACTCCATAGCACCCACTGTCCTAGCTCCTAGCCTGTTGCTTTGCCCGACGTAACCCGTCTTCTTCAACACCAGCAAGGCTTCGCCGTGATCCGCTCCATCATGAATAGGGAGTTCGGGTGGGATTCTTACTTAAGCTTTTGCTGTTTCTTGAGTTTCATTCTCCTGTGCTACTCATGCGCTAGATCATTGATCGTTTGGCCAATTGCTTTCCATAGAACGTAGCCTCACCGTGTGTTCACGCCGCCGCCATTGTCTCCGCTGTCGACAACCTAGCTCCACTTCGCCTTAGCCATCGTTGTCGCGCGCATCATCTTTGGGGTGAGTCCCTGGTCGTGTTTAAGTGCTCAATTTTACCTTTACCACGTCATAGCCACTGGACCACGGGTCGCCGATGTGTGTTGCTCTGCCATGCCGCTGCGCTCGTCAATGTTTACGTTGTAGATCGTTGAGGGTTCTATTAAGGGTTCAGTTAGGTCCATTAGAAGTTGCTGAGTACGCTGAGGACCTTTGTATCTCCGAGAAGGTCATAGATCATCATCGCTGTCTCGGTGGGACTCCACCGTGCCGCCATCGTCGTCGGTGAGGGTGCTGTAGTAGCTTAGATGCGCAACTAGTGTCGTGGATCGATGCGAATCGTTGTGAAGGTCATGTTAGTGCACCCCATACCACCGGTGACCACATCGCCGGTGAGAACGCGCCGGTTAGCGAGCATCACCGCCGTGGTCAGCGCAGCTGACGGGTGGGGTCACCTTGTCAGTGACTCAGCGGGTTCAAAATGAAAATTTTCTATTTTTAGAAATGAATGAATAGTGTATGCTTTTGTTATTTTTGTGTAGATTTATTTAGAGCTCCAAAAATTGTGAAAACTTTTGTGTGACCTCTCGGTGATGAGTACTATTTAGGAAAAATATGAAATGTTGATTTTCAGTAATTTTTGAATGTGATAAAAATTGCTCAATTAATTAATAAATGAGTTTCCATGATTTTTCTAGGCTTATTTATTTATCCAAAAATTATGAAAATGATTTTTCCACTTAGTTACCATGTGATGAAAATTTACAAAAATGTTGAGGTCAATTGGAACAAGTTGATTTATTTCATAATTCTTAATTGATTAATTAATTAATTAAAGCAAATAGTAACCTTTAGTAATTTAGGTTTTGTTTGAATTTTTGATTGAGTGATGTCCTTGGGTCATTAGTTGGTAAGGATCTTTGGCAATTGATGCTAGTATTCTAAAAAGGTTTAGTTAGTTTAACTTGTAACTGTACCATGAAGGAAAGTTGTATTCAAGTTGTTAATATTTGCATCCATCATCGAGCATCATGTTTCGCATTCCGCATCATGTTAAACATGGCATTGTTACTACATGTAGTGAATGAAGGTGAACACGTGGTAGTTAATCAAGTTGCGAAGGAGGTTATTCCGTCTGTTGAGGTCGGATCGGATACTTGTGGAACGTCGCAGGAATCAGACTTTTCCGTCAACGAAGGCAAGCCCCGGATGCATACAACCCTACCTTGCATTTTACAAATTAATTTCGCTTTTGCTTTTCTTTACTGCATCAAGTGATTAAGAGTTAAATAAAAGCCTAATTGATGCATTACCAACATTATTTTTCCGTATATACCTTGTTACCAGTTTACGTCGTAAATGTCTAGTTATGCTTAGCCATGCTTAGACAGATCAAAGTCAGGTGATTACCTGTCATCTGCAAGTTTTAAATGGAACTTTGGTTACTTATGTTATCATGTGATACGAGCATGTGGCGTAATAAATCTAGACCGGACTGACTCGGTGTGTGTGAGCCACAAGACATGGAGGTCTTGTGAGCGGATTCTTTCCGTCTGTGTCGGTTAAGGTCCGTACCATTATTGAACTATGTGCGGTGAGACTTTGTAGTACTAACCACATACTCCAGTAAGCCTTAACTTGGCTATTCTATTATGAGAATGGCTACTCGCGCACTGGGAGTGGAGAGATGGCGGGAATAGCGTGTACCCACGTGGCAATGGGCTGGATTGGTGGAGTACTGTATTCTTAGGTGGTGCAGACCCATTCTTGTTTTAGAGGATCCGAGAATAGGTTGGTATATGTAGGTCGGGGACCTGCATATGTCGTGTGGTCTGGAATTCCTAGCTAGGTTTATAATTGGTTCAAATCATCGTTGCTCCTCAGTTATGGAGACTCACTTCTCTGTTCATCATCGTAGTATTAATAACTGGAACTTGAATAAGGTTTGTGAAGGTGTGGGATATGAAGTTTCATGATCTCATTTCAGATCGTGTCAGCTTTGTATATGATCTTATGAAGTTTATAAATGTTGATATAAAGAATTTTGTTAAAGAGCTTTTACGCAAAAGAACTTTGATTATTGCTAAAGCCATACCTTGAAACCCTGAGCCTGCATTCCTGAGTTCTATCAGTTTTATTTCGGTTAAGTCTTGTTGAGTACTTTTGTACTCAGGGTTTGTTGACCCTTGTTGCAGGTGAGCCTCATGAGCAGATCTGTTTTGGATCATGCTGCATGTCTATTGTTCAGTCTGACGATGAGAAGTAAATGTGTGGCCCTTGGGTAGGGCAGTTTATTGTGTGTTTTGTATTATATTATAATGCCACTCCACTATTTCGTTTTGTAATAATCATCGAACTTAGTTGTGAGGTTTGAAAGTACTGTTTTGTAAATTATGTTATGGTAAGACTTCCGCTGTTTTTACTCTTGTATATCTATTGAATAAATTGTTGTAATACTGCAATGACTCTGTAATGTGATCCTGCTCAAAAATCATGGATGATTCAGGGTTCCCCGGGGACACCCGACAGTCTTCTTAAGTTACCGGAAACATATGCATAGATGTCAAAGGTCGTTGGACAGTGACAGGTGCATGTGGGCCCTATAATTTAGGAGGTTCTGCCACAATAATGGGGGTGCATCAACACATATTTGAGAAGTCAAGTATGTTCAATTCATTCCTTTTCTTGCAAAACCTCTTTTCATCAAGTGGCTTGGTGAAGATATCGGTAAGTTGATCTTCGGTGCCCACACTCTCGATGCAAATATCCCCTTTTTTGTTGATGATCTCTTATGAAATGATGGTGGACATCAATATGCTTTGTTCTTGAATGTTGAACCAGGTTGTTGGTGAGCTTTATGGCACTTTCATTGTCACATAGCAATGGCACTTGCTTGAATTTGATTCCAAAATCACTCAAAGTAGCCTTCATCCAAAGTAATTGAGCACAACAACTTCCGACCAAAATGTGCTCTGCTTTGGCTGTTGAAAGTGCTACACTATTTTGCTTCTTTTATGACCAAGACACAAGTGATCTTCCCAATAGTTTACATGTGCCCGATGTGCTCTTTCTCTCAACTTTGCATCCTGCATAATCGGAGTCCGAATATCCAATCAACTCAAATCTTGCTCCTTTGGGATACCACAATCCAAAATTTTGTGTATGCTTCAAGTACCTCAATATTCTCTTTGTTGCCTTCAAATGACTTTCTCTTGGTGAGGCTTAAAATCTAGCACACATACATACACTAAACATCACATCCGGCCTTGATGCACTCACATAGAGTAGGCTTCCAATCATAGACCGATATATCTTTTGATCCACCATGTTGCCACTAGCATCACTATCCAAGCTTCCACTTGTTCCTATTGGTGTACTAATAGCTTTAGCATCATCCATTCCAAATTTCTTGAGCATGTCCTTGATATACTTGTCTTGACTCACAAATGTGCCATTCTTCATTTGTTTGATTTGAAGACCAAGGAAGTAACTAAGCTCTCCAATCATAGACATCTCAAACTCACTTGCCATCATCTTGCCAAAACCCTCACAAAAATCTTGATTTGTTGACCCAAATATGATATCATCAACATAGATTTGCATTACAAACAAGTCATTTCCAAGCTTCTTGGTGAAAAGAGTGGTGTCAACCTTTCCCATCTTGAATCCCTTAGAGAGTAGGAAATCCCTCAATCTCTCATACCATGCTCTAGGTGCTTGTTTTAATACATACAAAGCTTTTCTCAACTTATAAACATGGTTGGGTTTCTTTTCATCTTCAAAACCGGGAGGTTGCTCAACATACACAAGCTCATTGATGTACCCATTGAGAAATGCACTCTTCACATCCATTTGGTACAACTTAATGTTGTGGGCACAAGCATAGGCTAACAAGATCCTAATTGCTTCCAATCTTGCAACCGGGGCATATGTTTCTCCAAAGTTAAGACCTTCAACTTGAGTGTAACCATAAGCCACTAATCTTGCTTTGTTCCTTATTACTATCCCATTGTTTGTTTTGAAAGACCCACTTGGTTCCAATCACATTATGATCCTTAGGCCTCTCAACTAACTCCCATACTTGATTTCTTGTGAAGTTATTTAGCTCTTCATGCATAGCATTGACCCAATCAACATCCTTCAAAGTTTCATCTATCTTCTTAGGTTCAATGGATGACACAAATGAGAAATGCTCACAAAATGAAGCCAACCTTGATCTAGTTTGCACACCTCTTGAAATATCACCAATGATAGTGTCCAATGGATGATCTCTTGCAACATTAGTTGGTTGAAGTACTTGCACTTGATTGCTTGCCTTTGATTGATCACTTGGTTGAGATGATGAACTAGCCACGTGTTGTTGATCTTGCACTTTGTCATGACTAGCACTTGCTTGAACTTGATCATGAGAACCACTAGCTTGCACATTTGAGTTAGAGAGCACTTGATTCTTGTCATCTTCAACATCAATCACCTCTCTAGGCCTTATATCACCAATGTCCATATTCTTCATTGCATTGACCAATTGTGTGCCTCTTACATCATCTAGATTCTCATCTTCCTCTTGGGAACCATTTGTTTCATCAAATTCCACATCATGAACCTCCTCAAGAGTACCACTAGCAAAATTCCAAACTCTATATGCCTTGCTAGTAGTGGAGTAACCAATCAAGAAGCATTCATCACATTTCTTTTCAAACTTGCTCAATCTAGTGCCTTTCTTCAATATGTAGCATTTACAACCAAAAACCCGAAAGTATGCTATGTTGGGCTTTCTTCCATTCAATAGCTCATATGGTGTCTTCTTCATCATGGGGTGACAATAGAGTCGGTTGCTATAATAGCAAGCCATGTTTATTGCTTCGGCCCAAAATGAATGACTCACATTGTACTCACTCAACATTGATCTTGCCATGTCAATCAAAGTTCTATTCTTTCTTTCAACTAGGCCATTTGATTGTGGAGTGTACTTGGCTGAGAATTGATGTCTAATTCCAAATTCATCAATTCTAGTGTTCTTGAATTCACTACCATTGTCACTTCTAACTTTCTTGATAGTTGTTTCATACTCATTGTGAATGCTCTTGACAAATGATTTGAATGTTGCAAATACATCACTCTTGTCAACTAGAAAGAACACCCATGCGTATCTAGTTAAATCATCCACAATCACAAATCCATATTTGTTTCCACCAATGCTAGTGTATGTGGTTGGTCCAAATAAGTCCATGTGCATCAACTCAAATGCCTTAGATGTGCTCATTATGCTCTTCTTAGGATGTGTGTTGCCAACTTGCTTTTTGGCTTGGCATGCACTACATAGCTTATCCTTTTCAAATGTGACATCTTTCAAGCCTCTAACTAAGTCATGCTTGATCAACTTGTTCAATTGTTTCATTCCAACATGACCAAGCCTTCTATGCCATAACCAACCCATGCTAGACTTAGTGATCAAACATGTTGTCAATTGAGCTTCTCTAGCATTGAAATCAACCAAGTATAGATTCTAATATCAAAATCCTTTGAAAATCAAGTTAGAGCTATCTACACTTTTGATCTATACATCATCCACACCAAATATGCACTTGAAACCAAGATCACACAATTGAGCTACCAATAATAGATTGAAGTTCAAGCTCTCTACTAGTAGCACATTGGAAATGCTCAAGTCATTGGATATTACAATCTTACCAAGCCCTTTGACCTTGCCTTTGCCATTGTCACCAAATGTGATACTATCAATCCCATTGCTCTTATTTTCATTGATTGAATTGAACATTCTTGGATCACCGGTCATGTGTTGTGTGCACCCACTATCAAGCACCCAATATCTTCCTCTGGCTTTATAATTGACCTACAAAAGAAGATCAATTCTTTTTAGGTACCCAAACTTGCTTGGTCCTTGAAGGTTAGTTACCAAAGTCTTTGGTACCCAAATGGCCTTCTTCTTTGGGCCCACAATTGGTGTACCAATGAATTTAGCCTTCACACCATTGGCACCCTTAACAAGCATGTAACAAGAATCAAATTTAATTGAGGATACATTAGGTAGCTTGTTCTTGCTAATCTTGCAATTTTGCTCTATATGCCCAACTTGCTTGCATCTATTGCAAAACCGACCATTGCCCTTCACAAAGCTAGCTTTGGGAGTGACAAAGGCCACCTTGCCTTTCTTGGGGCTATAGCCTAATCCCTCTTTGTTGAGAGAAAACCTTTGGCTACCCAAGCACTTTAGCAAGCAGGCATCTCCACCATAGGCATTGCCTAAGGCACGAGTGAGCTCATTCACCTCCTTCTTGAGAGTCTCATTTTCCACCATTAGTGAGGCATCACAAGTGAGACCATCACTCAAAGGTGAAGTAGAAGTAGTAGTGCTACAAGAAGTGTTAGTGGGAGCAACTACAATGGGCTTATAAAAAGTTTCATCAATAAGATCACATGTTAGTCCCACATCACAAGACATGATCACTTGCTCCTTCTTGGCCTCCTCCTTCTTGACTTGCTCGATGAGAGAGGAGTGAGCTTTTTCAAGCTTAGAGTGAGTTTTGCCAAGCTTCTCATGGTCTTCCATTTGCCTCTCGATGAGTGGCATTGAGCTCATCAAGAGATTGCTCAAGAAATTTGACTTTCTTCTTCAATTCTTTGCACTCCTTTCTCTTCATCTCAAAGCAAGTGTGCACTTGCTCACACATGTCCATGAGCTCCTCCTTGGAGTACTCTTCTTCATCATCATCACTCCTACAAGCATCACTTTCACATTCATCATCATCACTCACATCATATTTTACCTTGGTAGGCTTTGCCATGAGGCATGTTGATGAAGTGTCAAAGATGGAGGGCTTGTTGTTGAGGGCGATGCTTGCTAGTGCTTTCTTGATAGATTTCTTGCCATCATCACTAGAGTCATCACTATCCAAAGAGCCATCACTATCCCAAGTGACCACATAGCCTCCACCCTTCTTCTTTTGGAAGGTCATCTTTTTCTCCTTCTCCATCTTTTCTTTCTTGTCCTTCTTTTGCTTCTTCTTCTCACCCTCATCATTGTCACTATTGTAGGGACAATCCTCTACAACATGATCGGGGCTCTTGCAATTGTAGCATCTTCTCACATATTCTTTGCTTTTGGTGTGATCTCTTCTCTTTCTTGCACCAAACCCCTTCTTCTTCATGAATTTGCCCATCTTGCGCACAAATAGAGCCATGGCCTCATCATCAATGCCACTAAGATCCTCATCATCACTTGATACTTTCTTAGACTTGCCCTTAGTTCTTGGATGATGAGCTAGCCTTGAATGCTACACTCTTCTTCTTCTTGTCTTCTTCTTCCTTCTTGTCATCCTTGTCAACCCCTTCCCTTTCCACATGGTATGTCTCTTGTGTCATGACATCACCTAGTACTTGGTTAGGGGTAATCTCCTTCAATCCTCCTCTTATGATAAGCAATCTCAACATCTCAAATCTTGGAGGTAGGCACATTAAGAAATGATGAGAGACATCATCATCCTTGATGATGTCTCCCAAAGCCTTCAAGTCATTGACAATTACTTGCAACAGATGGAACATCTCCGGAATGCTCTCATCATCCTTCATCTTAAAGCTTGTCAACTTATCCTTGAGGATGTACAACTTGGCACTCTTCACTGCCGGTGTGCCCTCATATGTTTTCCTCCAATCTCTTCCACACCTCATTAGCTCTTTCATAATCCTTGATTTGCTCAAACACCTTGGAATCAATGGCATTGTATATGGTGTTGAGAGCCATTGTATTGCATTGCTTGTTGGTCTTGTCTTGGTTGGTGGAATTATCGGGATCAATGATAGCATAGTCATTCTCGGTCACCTCCCATACTTGATCATTGATTGACCCAAGGTACATCCTCATCTTTCTCTTCCAATAATCATAGCATGTGCCATCAAAGAATGGTGGTTTGCCCCGCACATGGTTGAACACAACTTGAGCCATAATTTGACACTGAGGTTGTTAAGCCTTCAATCAAACGGTGACCACGTCTCTAATACCACTTGAATGGTCCTAATATGGCTAGATGGGGGGTGAATAGTCCTATTTAAAAATCTACAAACTGACTAGAGCAATTTGATTAGTATAACAAATAGCGAAATGCAAACTTGCTCTAGCTCTACAAGGGTTGCAAGCCACCTATCCAACAATTCTAGTTGTTATGATCATTAGGCACATAATTTACAAGGTCACTACTCACTAAGAGCTCTCACAATTGCTACACTAAAGAGCTCCACTAGATAAACTTAATCCACAAAGCAAGCTCTCAATTCTAGCTACACTAAAGAGCTTGTTATAGCTAGTTTGCGGAAATGTAAATGAGTAAGTGACAGTGATTATACAGCCGCGTAGAGGAGTGAACCAATCATAGATGAATACTTTATCAATCACCTGGGAGAATACCAAAGGGCAAGAGACAACAAATTTTCTCTCGAGGTTCACGTGCTTGCCAACACGCTATGTCCCCATTGTGTCGACCAACACTTGGTGGTTCGGTGGCTAAGAGGTGTTGCACGAACCTCGTCCACATAATTGGACACCGCAAGAACCTACCCACAAGTGAGGTAACTCAATGACATAAGCAATCCACTAGAGTTACCTTTCAGCACTCCACCAGGGAAGGTACAAATCCCCTCACAATCGCCGGAGATGGCCACGACCAATCACCAACTCGTGTCAATCCTCCTCCGCTGCTCCAAGCCATCTAGGTGGTGGTAACCACCAAGAGAAACAAGTGAATCCCGCAGCGAAACACAAATGCCAAGTGCCTCTAGATGCAATCACTCAAGCAATGCACTTGGATTCTCTCCCAATCTCACAATGATGATGGATCAATGATGGAGATGAGTGGGAGGGCTTTTGCTAAGCTCACAAGGTTGCTATGTCAATGCAAATGGCCAAGGGAGTGAGCTTGAGCTGGCCATGGGGCTTAAATAGAAGCCCCCATGAAATAGAGCTGTTATACCCCTTCACTGGGCACAACACGGGGTGACCAAACGCTTTGGTCAAAACAACCGGACATTGGACCTTAGCGTCTGGTAACGCGATGCGTGCCATGTGTCCCCTCTCTTCAAATGTTGATCGCCCAATCTCAACGGTCAAGTGATGACCGGTCGCAACAACTCAAAGTGACTGGACGCTGAACCCTAGCATTCGATCATTTCAAGTAAGCATCCAGAGATGACTTTTCACGACCAGACGCGTCCAATCATGCTCGACCGAACACACCCAGCGTTCGGTCACATGACAACTCCCCTATGCGCTACCACGTCAGTAGGACCGGACGCAACCTTCTAGCAACTAGTCACTAAGTGACCTTGCGTCCAGTCAGAGGCCGACGCCAGCGTCTTTGTGCTTCACCTATCCGGACATGCCGGTCCAACCGAGACCAGCGTCTGGTCACTTATAGTGACCTCTGTCTTTTTTGTCTAGGGCACCGGTGGCACCATCGGACTGTCCACACTCTATGGGCAGACACTCCACCAGTAAAGTTCCTAACCCTTGCTCCAATGTGCCAACCACCAATTGTGTCACCTTGTGCACATGTGTTAGCATATTTTCACAAACATTTTCAAGGGTGTTAGCACTCCACTAGACCCTAAATGCATATGCAATGAGTTAGAGCATCTAGTGGCACTTTGATAACCGCATTTCGATATGAGTTTCACCCCTCTTTTAGTACGGCTATCGATCCTAAATGTGTTCACACTCGCTAAGTGTCTCGATCACTTAAAACAAAATGGCTCCTACTATTTATACCATTGCCTTGAGTCTTTTGTTTTTCTCTTTCTTCTTTTCCAAGTTCAAGCATTTGATCATCACCATGCCATCACCATCATCATGATCTTCATCATTGCTTCATTACTTGGAGTAGTGCTACCTATCTCATAATCACTTTGATATACTAGGTTAGCACTTTGGGTTTCATCAATTAACCAAAACCAAACTAGAGCTTTTAGAGGTGCTGACAGAGGGGGGTGGCCCCACCGCCATGCCCCCAGAGGCAAGAGAGGCGAGCCCCTCTGCCTAGGAGCAGGGGGCAGGCTCAAAATGGTCCCGCCCTAATGAGGCGGAGTAGAGACCTGGGGGTTCATCCCCCAAATGGCCCTGCCCAATAGTTCCTTTGCCTTTGCTCTATTTTTTCTCTATTTTCATCATGACTTATGCTTTTTGTGTTCTTTCAGCATCTTGAGGCGGCACAATTTTTTGGCGGTGGCACCCAAGAAGAGCATCGCCATTTAGGCGAGATGAGGGCCATCGCCTGATGTCACTATAGTTTTGGGAAGAAGTGAAGCCGTTGTTGTGGCCCCATCGGCTAGTCAGGCATCACCCGTAGTGGTGCCCTTGCCCTTGGTAGGTCAACTGAATGCCGGGGCTGAAGGAGAGCCCTCGGAGTTCACCGAGCAACTGGCGGCGGAGGTGATTTTGCTACCTACATCAGAGCGGATGGAGCTGCCACTTGCCTTATGGCGCCATCTGTGGTGGGCGCGGCACCGCTGGTTGAGGCCCTAGTGTCACAAGCAAAGGTGGCCACGACCGTGACAAGCCAAGCATAGCCAGATGCAACCATGGTAGTGCCCAAGGAAGTAGCACAATCCATGCCACCGACGACCCCGTTGACGATGCCCAAGGCGGGTCGAACGGAGGGGGACACGGCCGAAGGGTCCCTGGGCATCGTGGTGGTGGTGGAGTGGACCAGCAGGGGGTCACCCTTGGCCCTAACATTAGGGGTTGCTCACCCATGCAGGGTGAGTCACTGCTCTAGTGGATGGATCCTCAAGACCCAACGTCGATTCTATTCTCTCTCGATGATGCTGCCGAGAGCATAGAGTGGGAGAGTCTTAACGAAGGGATCTTGGCTATGATGGAAGTCCTGAACTAGGCCAGGGACGTCCTGCGCGACATCAGCATTCCAACTAGCTAGGTATCTGCTTAATCTCCCCTCTCGCTTTCTTCTTTCTTCATGTGTTTTTGACATTGGTCTTCTTTCCAGTCCCTTATCGCTCGTAGCCAGGAGAAATCCCAGTTCCTCCATGAGTAGAAGGTAGAATGGGACCACCTCACTAAGGAGGCTAGGCTACATGGAGATGTAATCACCCAGCTTGCTGTCACCCAATAGCGGGTGGCTGAGCTGACTCCCTTGGTCGAGGAGGCGGGCGGTCTCCGACAGCAGGAGGCCAAGGCACATCAGGATGTGGAGGAGGCTGAGAGGATGTTCTAGGATCTATCGGCGAGGGCATGGCAGGACGAGGAGGAGGCCGCTAGAGTCCAGAAGGAGCAGGACAAGCTGCTCCAGAGGGATGCCGAGGCCCGCCAGCAGGCCCTTGACCTTCTCGCTGAGGTGGAGAAGGAGCGGGAACTCAAGCTAGGAGCCAAGGAGAGGTCCATGGCCCTATAGCAGAGGGCAAGCCTAGACTCTAATCCAATAGCTTGGCTGCGTAAGGAGCGAGAGGAGCTGCTCTAGACTACGGAGAGACTCCGCTCGGAGCATGGTGTGGCCCACGAGGAGCATGACCAGGCTGTCCGAGAGCGCGATGAGGCACGTCAGGGGGTCAGCTCCTTCCGGGCCGATCTTGGAACCATGGTAGCCCAAAGGCTGGAGGGCGAGAGCATCTCTGCTAGGCTAGGCATGGAGCTTGCTGAGACGTGGGGGATCCTTTAGGCAGAGAGCGATGAGCACGATCTCCTATGCGCTACCATCGAGGTGGTCTTCGATGACCTAGAGGTGGTGCAGCCAGAGGGAACTAGCTCGCTTGTAGCCTCTGTTGCCATAGACATCATGGCATGGGTGCGCCAGCTTGAGGAGGACTGGTTTTCATGTTGGGATCACCCAAGCCTTTGCTGTTGCCCACTCTCACTATGCGGAGAGCATTGACTTAGAGACAATGAGCCTTGGCTTCACGCCTGGTTACAAAGCCTCTGAGCTGGATGAGATCAAGACGGCTGTGACTCCTATTGCGCGAAACCTAGTGAACATGATCAAAGACATAGTGCTCCCCCGGAGGGAATAGTTAGTCGAATGGGTCCGATAGACATTATTTGTAATCTGTGGACAAGTGTCAACCCTTTTGTATCTTAAAAATAGATTTGTAATTTCATTTTGTTAGGCAAGTTCATAATTTCATTTCGTTTGATTGAACTTGCTTTCTTTCCTTTTTGTATTCGAAAAAAGAGGCTCAAGCAATCCAACCCTTTTGTTCGTTAAGACCCTAGGGCCCAAGGAGTGTAAGAGGGAAACTTCGATTATGCTGGTGAGCAAAGTTATCGTATCTATCAGGGGCATGGGTTTTTTGTAGTTTGACCAGGCACGCTCGGTTATTTGTTCCCACAAACCTTGCCACTAACCTTAACATAAGGAAGAGGTCCACGCTAGTGACTATTTCGAAAAAAGAGAATATTTATACCTTTATCAGCCCCCGAGTGAGATACAACCCCTTGTGGTTGTTGGGGTCAGATGTCACTAGAGACCGAAGCGAGCATAGCGAAACTACTCTTGTATTCGCACGTACCACTTCCTTAGGATTTCGTTCTGCGACCGTGCATTCGGTCTTATTGCAAGTCCAACCTTTCTCGAGCCCCCACGTGTGGCGGGGAGTCAGTCAAGGGTTGGCTCATTTTTGTGACTGTCGCCCCGTCTGTGGTTTTCGCAACCGGAGGGGTTGAGGCGACATCACTTGCCTTGATGGCTCAAGTGACTCATTTTGATGAGCTCGCTAATAGGGATGTTCAAATAGAATTTGGTCCCATCACTCATGATAGGGTCAGCAAAGCCCTCGAGTGGCATTCCGTTGCTCCTTAACCCGCCTTCCAATAGATTCCCCCTCAATGGGGATTCTATGGGCTCAGCTAGAGGCTGGATCAAACAAGAAGGTTGAGATGACCCTAGCCACCTCTATGCGGGTTGGGTGAAGGCCGCTGAGGCTCATCTATGTTTTCTCCCCTAGCTCTTGTTCGACATGAGGTGGCCTCGGGCCCTTTGCGGGCTGGCCTTCGAACCTTAGTCTCTCGATCTTGGATCGGGAGGCTCGAGCCCCTGAGGTCCTTGGGTTCTGATAGGGGTCAGCCATGTTTCACGCATCACCCTGTCCTCGGTTTCTACAACTAGAGGTGCTGAGCTAACGACACTTGCCTCAATGGCTCGAGTGTTGCACTCAATGAGCTCACTAATGGGCATGTTCGAGTGGAATTCGGGTCCATCATCCGTTGACGGGGTCAGCAGAGCTCTCATGTAGCATTCCACTACTTCTTAACCCAGCTCCCAGCAGATGCCTAAGCCATTCGATAGGCTCGGGTGGCTCATTGGCCTCTCCTCGATGGAGATTTTGTGGGCTTGGCTTGGGGTTTGAATCGAACAAGAAGGGTCAAGATGTCCCTGTTCAATTTTGAGCAGGGGTCGGGCAGGGCCGCTGGTGCTTATCTCAGTTTTTCTCCCCTAGCTCTATTTGACATGAGGCAGCCTTGAGCCCTTTGTGGGCCGGCCTTCGAACCTTGGTCAGTTGCCGCTCATATCGAATGAGACGACTACCGCTTGTGACGTGACGCGAAGTGTTGTGATGCAGCAATTGCATATGCAATGCTTGGATGTATGGGATGAATGTACGATATAATGGAAACAAAAGTGAGGGTCGGTGATGTTACCTTCGTGGCATGAGTGATGAGGAGCTCTTACCGGACATGTTCGTGTAGGGTTCGGGTTTGACGTTTGTGACAGGGCTAGTGTAACCTACACGAGCATCACAATTTTTTGTTTTTTTGTCTCTCGGCAACAATTTGAGCCTGTTCGATTGGCTTGGGTGACCTAACAGCTTCTCCTTGAAGGAGATTCCATAGGTAGACCCCTTCGAACCCTTCTCGAGAAGGTGGATGCTAAAGCTTAGGGTGCAGGGACAAAGGATTCGATCACGCTGGTGAACAAAAACACCATAGCCGCTGGGGTGTAGGGTCTAGCGGTTCAACTAGTTTTTCTCAAAGTTTACACACGCACACCATGCCTCTGGTTTTTAAACATAAGGAGGGGTCAGGTGAAGAGAATGTCTAAATGAGTAGACACTCTCGACAGCTCCCGATCGATGTCCGTGCCCCTACCATTGCTGGGGTCGAAGGCTCAGTAGTGAAATTGATACATAAAGTAAGTAAATAAGTGTGCTTATCTTTCGGAGGCCAATTGGTTTCTCAACCCCACCGCTCGGTGTTTGCCTGGGCTGTTCGATCGACTTAGGAGGCCTGTTGGTCTCCCTTGATGAAGGTTCATCGTTGGGCCCTTCCAGGTCCTTCCTAGGAAGGTGGAGAGCCGCTTGCATGCTGCTATGCCTTGTTTCTCGTGACTGGTGTGTGGTAGTGGTGGGCTATGCCCAAGCCACGTCCTATTTGACCAGGCATCGTCTCATCAAGCTAGGCGCATCCTGTCAGTCAAGACATGTCCCATCGAATTCCCATCCGCATTGAATAATGGAGGGGAGAGGGTTTTTCACCCCAACCCTTTGCCTTTCTCCAACTGCTGTATCTCCTCCTTAAATAGGGGAAGGGAGAGGATTCTCGTCCCATTCCTCTACCTATTCATGAGCTGCTACCTCTCCTCCTTCTTCCTTCTTGTTGAGTGCATTCGTGCGTCGCGGCGGTTCCTAAGTGAGAGAGGGTAGAGCAATGGAGAGAACTCATAGATCTGTTCATGAATTCGGAGTGTGATGTCAAGCTAGAGGTCATCCAATGTAGATGAGATGGTGCTGGCCACCTTTGCCGAGAAGGGGCCACTTCTGCCAAAGGAGGAAGCGCACTAGAGGGTGCTGCACGTCACTAGCTTTGTCACTGTCTATGAGGCCTTCATTGGAATGGAGCCGTACGGAGACTTCTTCTGGCGAATCTACTCCGAGCAAGCCTTGTTAGTGGGGAAGCCACCTAGGACTACACTGATGGGGGCTTCTCCCTTGCAGCCGCTTAGGTCGGCCAGTTCATGAAGTTTGATGAGATGTCGGAGACATCCACCAGCCATGGCGGCCATACTTCGGTGATAGGGTCCCCGTCCAGGGGCTACCTTATCTCGAGGTGTTGTTGCTAGGGTTTTGGCTGATCACGATGGCATAGTCCTCATATGCCCCAGTGAAGACACCATGGTCACCAATGTGGTGCTCGATGTTGTAGACGATGGCACCCTTAGGGATCCCACAAAGCGGTAGGACATTGTCAATGGAGAGCGTGACACGGTGGCCACAGTAGTATTTAGAGTAGAAGTGGTCAGCAAATATAACCGTTCAAGTTGTGGGGAGCCCCCATGTGAATAGTTTTTTTATATTCATGAATACATTAGTCCCTTTTCATGATTAAATGAAAACAACTTCTTATTTCTTCTCCCCTTTTTGTGTAAAAAAGGTTTAGCGCATCCCGACCTTTTCTGTGGTTAAGGTTGCAAAAGCTTGGAGTGCGGGAGAGCCAATTCTGATCATGCTAGTGAGCAAAGAGACCATAGCCATCAGGGCGTGGGTTTCCCATAGTCCTACTAGTTATACTTAGGAATTGTTCCCATAAATCAAGCTCCTAGGAATTAACATGAAAAAGGAGGGTATGTGTAGAGAATGTTTGTCAGATAAATGAGCTCACATCAGTCCCTGAGTGAGGTCCGATGCTTTGCCATTTGCAGGGGTTGGATGTCATGAAAGATCGGGGATTTCGATAACAAAACTGATAAGAGAAAGTATGTGTTTATTTAGGGGTAAAAGCGACATAGCTGCTCGATGTTCCAGGCATTGAAGACCTCACCGTCGATGGTTTTCAGCTCATAGGCGCCTGGCCATAGTACTTCCGCAACAATGTATGGCCCCTCCTAGGGTGGGGAGAGCTTGTGATGGTCCTAGTTGCTCTGCATAAGGTGGAGGACCAGGTCCCCGATGTTGAAGGCTCAGCCCCGCACCTGTCGGCTATGGTTCCATCGCAAAGCCTATTGGTACTTGGCTGAGCGGAGAAGGGCAACATCACATGCTTCATCTAGCTAGTCCATGGCATCCTCGTGGGATGCCTTGGCTCCCTGTTCATTGTATGCCCTAATCCTTAGCACTCTATAGTCGAGGTCGGTTGGGAGGACGACCTCAGAACTATAGACCATGAAGAAGGGCATGTAGCCAGTGGCTCGACTAGGAGTTGTCCTTAGGCTCCAGAGTACCACGGGGAGCTCGGCGACCCACCGTGCGCTAAATTTGTTCAACTAGTTGAAGATCCAGGGTTTGAGGCCCTGTAGGACCATGCTGTTTGTGCGCTCAGCCTGCCTATTTGTTCAGGGGTGCGTGACGGTGGCCTAGTTGACCCGGTCGTGGTATTCATCGTAGAATCAAAGGAACTTCTTGCTGGTGAAGTGCGTGTCATTGTCTGTGATGATGGAGTTCGGTACTCCAAAGCGATGGATGATGTCAAGGAAGAACAACATGGCTTGCTCGAACTTGATCATGGAGATCGGCCAAGCTTCTATCCATTTTGTGAACTTGTGTATGGTGACAAGCAAGTGGGTGTATCCTTCGGGTGCCTTCTTGAGAGGTCCAACCAGATCGAGCCCCCAGACCATGAAGGGCCATGTGATGGGGATCATCTGGAGTGCCTAGGTCGAGAGGTGAGTTTGTCGAGCATAGTACTAACACCCTTCATAGGTGCACACAATCTGCTCAGCGTCGGCTATTGTAGTGGGCCAGTAGAAGCCCTATCGGAATGTGTTTCCAACCAAGGTTCTAGGCATGGCATGGTTACTGTAGACCCCACCATGGATATCGCTCAGCAAGTGCTTCCCCTGCTCAATGGGGATGTAGCGCTGTAGGATCCTGGTGTGGCTTTGTTTGTAGAGTTCATCCTCCATAAGAACGAAGGACTTGGCATGGCATGCGATCCATCGAGCCTCCACCTTGTCCATCGGCAGCATGTCATGGAGTAGGTAGTTGAGGTAGAGCGTTCTCCAATTGACTAGAGGATCAAGCTCTGTTACTGGATCTTGGTCAAGCTCTATGACCTCAGTGCCAGACGAAGCCATCGGTTGGTTAGCCCTCGAGGTTGGATTAGGTGGACCATCATTGGCCTATTTCGACCCTTCGTAGCGCATTGAGGGCTTGTGTTGGTTGCTGGCAAAGACTCCTGTTGGCACCGGCTCTCGGCCAGATGCCACCTTTGCAAGCACGTCGACTGCCTCATTGAGGCTCCTTGGGATGTGATTGCGTTCAAGGTCATCAAATTTGTCCTCCAGCCATCAGACTTCTTAGCAGTATGCAACCATCTTGGTGTCATGATAGCTTGACTCCTTCATGACTTGGTCGATGACCAGCTAGGTGTCACCTCAGACATCGAGGCATCGGATGCCCAACTCGATGGCAATGCATAGGCCATTGATGAGTGCTTCATACTCAGCCACATTATTGGATGAGGAGAAATCGAGATGAACCATGTACCTCATGCGTACCTCGAGGGGCGATATGAAGACCAGCCCTGTGCCGACGCCCCTCTTCATTAGTGACCCATCGAAATACATCATCCAGTACTCTTGGTCGACAATTGTCGGGGCATTTGGACCTCGGTCCATTTTGCGACAAAGTCCGCCAACACCTGGGACTTGATCACTGTTCGGGAGGCATATGTAATGCCCTGATCCATTAACTTGAGTGCCCATTTTGTGGTTCTTCCTGTGGTGTCCTGGCTTTGGATGACCTCGCCGAGGGGGAACGACGTCATGACCGTCACCAGGTGTGACTCGAAGTAGTGGCGTAGCTTCCTTTTGGTGATGAGGATGCCGTATAGGAGCTTCTAGATTTGGGAGTAGTGGGTCTTAGAGTCAGATAGTACCTTGCTGATGAAGTACACACGACACTGTACCTTGAGGGCATGCCCCTCTTCTTCCCACTCCACTACCAGGGCGGCGCTGACCACTTGCGTGGTGGCTGCTATGTATAGCAGAAGGGATTCTCCATCGGTTGGAGGAACCAAGATTGGGGCCTTTGTCAGAAGCAGTTTGACCATGTCAAGTGCCTCTTGGGCCTGGGATGTCCATTCAAAGTGGTTGGTTTTTTTTCAAGAGTCGATAAAGGGGGAGACCTCATTCGCTGAGGCATGAGATGAATCTATTGAGTGCGGTGAGGCACCCTATGACTCGCTGAACCCCCTTTATGTTATGAATTGGGCCCATCCTTGTGATGGCTAAGATTTTCTTTGGGTTGGCTTTGATGCCATGATCGGAGACGATGAAACCGAGCAGCATACCCCTTGGGACCCCAAAACACACTTCTCAGGATTGAGTTTGATGCTGTTGGCTTAGAGTTTTGCAAAGGTTTGCACCAGATCAGCTACGAGATGGTCAGCCCATTTGGACTTGACCATGATGTCATCAACATAGGCCTCAATGGTCTACCTGATGAGGTCCCCGAAGCATTTGAGCATACAACATTGGTATGTAGCCCCAGCGTTCTTTAGACCGAACGACATTGAGACATAGTAGAACGATCCAAAGGGGGTGATGAAAGAAGTCACGAGCTGGTCAAACTCTTTCATCATGATTGGATGGTACCTGGAGTACTCATCAAGGAAGCAGAGGGTTTCATAACCCAAGGTAGAGTCAACTATTTGGTCTATGCGTGGCAAAGTTAACGGATCCTTAGGCACACTTTGTTGAGACCCATATAGTCGACACACATCCTCCATTTCCCACTCTTCTTTCATACAAGAACAGGATTGGCTAACCACTCTAGGTGGTATACTTCCTTGATGAATCTGGCCGTTGAAAGTTTTGCTATCTCCTCGCCGATGGCCCTATGTTTCTCCTCATCGAAGCAATGCAGACGTTGCTTCACCGGCTTGGAGCCTAGGCAGATCTTCAAGGTATGCTCAGTGACTTCCCTTGAAATGCCTAGCATATCCAAGGGTTTCCAAGGAAAGATGTCTTTGTTGCCGTGGAGGAAGTCGATGAGCATGCTTTCCTATTCGGAGGAAAGAGTGGTACCAATGCGCACCGTTTTGCCCTCAGAGCTGTCAGGATCTATGAGGACCTCTTTGGAGCCCTCTGCCGGTTCAAAAGACCCAGTCAACTTCTTGGTGTCGGGCGCTTCTTCAGTGACCTCCATCTTGATGGCGGTGAACTCTCCGGAGGCGACAATTGCTGCAGCACGAGCGCAGCACTTGACCTCGCACTCATAGGCACGGTGGAAGGAGGTGTCGATGGTGATGTCACTGCTGGGGCTCGGTATTTTTAGCTTGAGGTATGTATAGTTGGGGATGGCCATGAACTTCGCGTAGCATGGATGTCCCAGGATGGCGTGGAAGGTTTCGAGGAAACCAACCACCTCAAAGGTGAGGGTTTTCATCCTATAATTGAACTGATCATCGAAGGTAATGGGTAGATCATTCTGCCCAAGTGGCATGGCCTACTTTCTGGGCACGATGCCGTGGAAAGGTGCTCGGGTTGGGCGGAGGCGTGTCCGGTCGATGCCCATCTCATCGAGCGTCTTGGCATACATGATCGGGTTGACCACGAGTGGATATCTCCTCGGATGTGGGATGCTCTTCGAGTGGTCGGTCCGATCAAAGGTTATGGTGGACTTTGACCACCAGAGAAAGGCATGCGTGGTTAGTTCAGTCATATAGACCTCATGGCGCATGACTTTCTGACGATGTTTGGAGTCGTAGGCCGCCGATCCTCCAAAGATCATGAGGCAGCCATTCGGTGTTGGAAAGCCATCATCCTTCTCCTTGGCGTTGTCCACGGCGGGGTAGGGTCCTATATGTGCTCCCCTTTGTTGGAGCCTCCGGACATGAACCACCGCATGAGGCTATAGTCCTTGTACAGATGCTTGACCGAAAAAGCATGGTTTGGGCATGGCTCCTCGAGTAATTTTTCAAAATGGTTCATAGTGCCCTCCATGGGCTTCCGACCACCCTTGTGCTCAGCAGCAGCCACGAGCGAGTCCTCGCACCAATGCTAGGGTTGGAGGCTCAGTAGCGAAATTAATGCTAAAGTAAAGGTGCTTGTCTCTCAGCAATGGCTTTGAGCCATTCAATAGACCTAGGCCACCGGTTTTACCTCAATGGTAATAGTGATGGGTTTGGGAAGCCCCCCACCGGATATGAGCAGGATCCTGTCTGCTCCCTACCCATTTCTCTATAGTGGCCAAGCCATCCAGTCGACTTGTGTTACCTGCTGAGACAAGACTTTCCTACGGAGATAAAGGATGAGAACATCCCACGCAAGAATTTAGTTAGGCAGATAAGCTAGGCGGAGAAATTTGTAACAGATGGACAAGCTTTTAAACTCCGTTATAGCAAACAACATTTTAGCCATTCTCCCCTTTTTGTATAAAAAGGTTAGCGCACTCTAACCCTTTTTGTCATTAAGGTCTTAAAAGCTCGGAGTGTGGGTGAGCCAATTTTGATCACGTTGGTGAGCAAAGATACCATAGCTGCTGGGGCATAGGTTTCCTATAGTCCAACCAGTTATACTCAGAGTTTGTTCCCATAAACCTAGCTCCTAATTCTTAATGTGAAAAGGGGTGCAGGCATAGAGAATGTTTGTCGGATGGATATGCTCATATCAGCCCCCGAGTGAGGCCCAACCCTTTACCATTGATGGGGTCAGATGTCATGAAAGATCGGGAAGTTTGATAACAAAATTGATAAGAGAAAGTGTGCATTTATTAAGGGTAAAAGAGACATAGCTGCTCGATGTTCTAGGCATTGATGAAGACCTTGCCGTTGATGGTCTTGAGCTTGTAGGCGCCTAGTCAGAGCATCTCCATGACGATGTACTATGGCGGGGAGAAGCTTATGGCGGTCCTTGCGTACTTGGCTGAGCGAAGGAGGGTGACGTCGCACGCTTCATCTAGCTGGGCTCTATCCTATGCTCCCCTTGTTGGAGCTTCCAAACAAGAACCGCTTCAGAAGGACACGGTCTTTGTATAGGTGCTTGATGGAGAAAGCATGGTTTGGGCATGGCCCTTCAAGCAACCTCTCAAAGTGGCCTAGGCTACCCTCCATGGGCTTCCGGGCCCCCTTACGATTGGTGCTGGCCATGAGCGAGCCCTTGTGCTGCTGTTTGTTCTTCATCTTGTTGGGACGGTAGGAGGTGCCCTCACTGGTGTCCTCGTCCCTCTTCACCTTATCTTAGAGGACGCGTTGGCCAAAGGCCTAAGGTCTCAGGAAGCTAGGGCTCAGGCTTTGGTCCTTGTTGCTGTCATAGCGTCCGCCATGATGTGGGTGGTAGCCGTGGCTAGCCCCCTCCCTTGCCTTCCCGTAGGTATGCCTATGGGCGTTGAGGATGTCGCGGTGGAGGATGAGATGTTCATGCACTAGAACCGCGGTGTGTGGTCTGCGACCTTGCTGTTCCTGGTAGATCAACATGTCCTCATCGGGCTATTCTGAGGGCACATCACACCCATGGGCATTGAGGGTGTTGCATTTGTCATGGCGAGGGCCGAGACGCTCATGCACTAGAACCGCATTGTGTGACCCGCACGGGTGCATGGTCGGGGTGCTCCAGATGAGGTATTCTAGAGAGAGTGGCTATCCTCCAGCAAGCCACGTCATGATGTTGGCGAGCGAAAAAGTGAGGTGGCGCAGGTCCTCCCAGGACGGTCGGGGTCCTAGGAAGGTGCTAAGCTAGCGCTCTAGCTTCTCGTAGTCAAAGTTGAGGAGCTGGTCGCTTCCGGTGGTGCAAACCTCCAGTGCGTGCAACTGCAGTTCCCCCACCGCCTTGGCAATTGCATTGAGACCGGTGGAGCGGAGAGGCTAGGCATTGGTAGGAGCCCGCGCCAACTCTCCTTCCACCGTGGTGATGAAGTTTAGGTCCCCAAAGCACACGTGCGCTCTTAGGACCTAGCTGTTGTTGTGATTAGCCATCTGAGGCCTAGTGTTGATGTCAAGACACGCAAAGTTCCCTACTTGGCATGCCAACTATCGGTGTTTTGAGTAAACACCAATGAGTAAATTTGTATTATTGTGCATCTGGGCCGGATGGTGTGCTAAAAAGACACAAGGTTTATACTGGTTCAGACAGAATGTCCCTACCTCCAGTTCGTGGTTGTTGCTCGTGTTACTAGCACTAAAAAGTTCATAGTAGGGTTACAAACGGGCGAGAGAGGAACAGGTCCCAAGTCTCTGATGGAAAGATCAAATGGGTGCCGAGAGCTCAGTCGCTGCTCAGTAATGTGTTTGAGGTTCAATGCTAGTGGTTCCGCTGTGATGCGGTGTGATGTGCGATGTCATCAATCGATGCCCCTTAGTGGGGTGCCCTGCTTTCCCTTTTATAGGTCAAGGGAGAGCACGGGTTATAGATGGGAGAAAAGAGGAAATGAGAGGCCAGGGAAGTCCTTCAGGGTCACCGAGTCTTCCTTTTCCTCCGTGCGAGCCCCACTAACATGGCAGGCGGTGACAGGGATAGCCCCATGCTGGGCGCCTGTCCACTGACCATGATAGGGCCACACCGGGTGCCTGTCCGCTGACAATGCCATGCCTTGGCATTGTTAGCGGGTAATCACATCCCACTCCACCTCGGCGGGCAGCACGGCGAACCAGCGTGCTGATTAGCGGCCATATAGATAGTAGGCAACACAGTGACCATGCATCCATCACTGTGGGTGATGTGAGTTCCCTAGAATGACATGTCGTGGGGATGGGTCGTGCTGAGATGTGACCGCTCCCTGCACGATTCTAGAAGTTTGACCTTGGGTCACACCTTCTAGACCATAGTGGTTGTCGTGAGCTTCCATAAGGATCCATGCCCGAGGGATCGGGTGAGGAGTCAGCCAAGGCAGAGCCAACCCTCAGGGGTCAAGCGAGGCAGAGCCCACAGCCACAGTACCCACCGAGGCGGAGCCAACCTTTAGAGGTCAGACGAGGCAGGGCCAATGGCCTCAGTTGTCAGACGAGGTGGACCCGGCAAGAGGCGTAGTCACGCTCTTGATCGCACAGATGAATCAATGTTGATGGTCATTAGCTCCTCCTCTTTGGGTACCCTAGTATTGGTCCTCGACAAATTTGAAGCACAGGTTGTTGTCCATAATTTTTGTGATTTTTCCTCTATGCTAATGAAAGGATGATTTTTAGAATTACCTTAGCATAGATTTTGTACATCATGTTTTATAGCAATTTTTATGTGTTTGCTACATTCTAGCATGGTTCAAGGCAAAGATAACTTGCAACAAAAGATAAGTGAATAAACCTTGATACTCATAGTTCTTCCATTCATGATGAATGAGCTATCTTCTTTGTGCAAAGTTATTGGAGTCCATCACTTGTCTTGATTCATCTTTGACGTGAATTCATCTCGACTTACCCAGATTAGATTTGAGAGTTTTCTAAATGAGTTAGTCTAATAAAATATCCAGTATCTATACAAGTAATTTTTAGTTCAATGACCAAACTAGACTCCATGTCTAATTTGATTAAGGAAGGCTATTTAACCTAAGCACCACGTTTGATTTAAATGCCTATGGAAGTATGTGCGGTATTTCCAAACCAAAGCACTATAGAGATGTATTCAATTTAGAGATGAAAGAGCATGATCATGGTGAGATTTTTTAAGATTGTAACACACTAAAAAATTCTCTTTTTGATGTAGGGTTAAAAATATTTAATTTTGTATTTTTGTGCTCATTAAAACATAGGAAATAAAAATTTTCATGAAATTAAAATTTATTATAAGGTTTAGAAACATGTTGGTGCATACATGCTGCTACATATTTATTTTTATGATGCTTGGGTTTGATCAAATTTTAAAAGAATTCGAATTTAAATTGAAATTGGGTTTGATCAAATCTAGTTGAGCACACCAGTCATCTGTCAACGCCGTCTACAGCTGACTACTGCCGCGAGCCTCGAACCATGGTATGAAGCTGCTCATCCTCTCAATTGTTTGTCTGGCGTCATCTACAAGTTCATCAAGTGAAGCTGTTGTGCCCGACGCTGCCCATTGGTGGCCAGTGGACCAGGGCCATTAAGATCGTGAATACGTGCAGAACGTCCAGAGGCCCTGCTGGTCGCCGCGGGACCGCTGACGGAGGGGCACGACTAGGCGAAGCTCTCACCGCTGGCTCTTCTCATCGTCTGAGGCGAGCGTGCTGTCATATGCGCCTGTTCGTTCGTCTTCAGCCATGTTCAAGCAAAGCAAGCAGCTGCCTCCTGCCCGTTCTACGAGCTGTCCAGTTTGCCATCACCAATAGCAATCAGAGGTCAAACCGTCTATCAGCTAAGCAAATAGCACTTCCCTGCAAGCACGTGACCGGCCAAAGGAACAACTGATATGTCCAAGCACAGTATGTTATACTTTTCTTCGAATCCTCTGCTCTCCTGGATAACCCGATATCTAAAGCAAATTCCGTCAAAAACAATCCTTCATCGTTTGTTCGTTTTAGCTCAGAATTTGTATGTTACGCTCTTGTCAATATAATCTACGTGTTAGTTTTCGACATTTATCATTCTACATATTTATACGTTTATGATTAAATGTTAATTTGGTAAATATGTATGCAGCTAGTTTTATAATTTAAAGCAACACAGTAAATATTGATCTTTCGCAAATAAACACTAATTTGATTCATGATAACTTGTATGTTTCTAATTATTATAACTTGGTTAGTTTAAACTTGTTTCATATACAAAGAAGATCACATGTTTTCTCTTTTATACTGTTATAAAGTTTAAATGGATTAAATAATATATGCATGTTCATAATTAAAATCTGATTAGTTTAACTTGGCTTTTAAAATAAATGTGATTTATATGCTTCATATGATTTTGCTCAATTAAAATGAGTCAAGCATGTAGGCTTCTCTTTTATAATATATGGAATTCCGGTAAACGTTTCTTTCTGACGGTAGTTTCGTTTTCGGAGTTTCTTGCGTTCCCGTGACCGTAGCAATGAGCCATCTCTTTAGAACCCTTTTTATTATGTTTGATGTACTGTTCTAATTTAGATCTATTGTTTGCTTCGTGTATGATTGCATGGATGCTTATGTGGTGCTTTATGATCATGTCCAGTCGGTGAGAAGTACGTTGATGAAATAGAAGAAGTTGGTGATCCAGAAGAAGTCTTTTGGAGGTTACAATTAAGTAGAAGAAGGATCTAAGTTTTAAGGCAAGTATAGCATTGGATCTTCCTTGTTGTCCAATACACCTTTAATCATTTAATTCATACTACATGTGTCTACCTTGACTACCACTAAGGATTTCCTAGTACTTTGTACCTTATGCCTTGATACCTATGGGGTATTGCATTGGGTAGTATGATGCTAGTACTCAACTACAACCATGATCTTGTAACTTGACTAATGGAATATGCAATAAACATTAAAAGGTGCTTTTTAGCAACATGGAATCAAGGGGGCTAGGGCATCGGGCTATTTTTATGGTGCTCTAGATTTCTCTCCTTAAGGACTTATCTATAAGTGATCATCCGGGACTTACAGTACAACTATGAGGGTTACATGGCTCTGGCTTTAGCTCAATATGAGGACCTTTTCTAGCTTGTTAGTGGTTACCTTTATTGGCATAAGAATGACTTGATGAATCAGGTATAGGACAGCCTCTGTCCCCTTATGTATAGGCTATGTGTCATTGTGCCATCAGGAAGGGGGTTCCTACATCTATTTGCCGAGTGAATCTAATGTCCCTAACTTGTTAGACGAACCTTTGAAAGGCTTCTTAGTGAACCCTGCCGACCTTCCATGGAAGTGGGTCAAGAGATTAGCTACCTTCAGCGAAAGGGTAAATCATGACTCACAATGAAAGTGTACAACCTCTGTAGAGTGTAAAACTGGTATATCAGCCGTGCTCACGGTCACGAGCGGCCTTGCAACCCTTATGGAATAGATGATGCACACTGATGATACTAATGATGAAAATGCTCACTAATGATTACTATTTATTCTATTCATTATTCATGTTTACTTGATCATGCATTTATATGGGCTTGTGAATAAACTTGTTGCCACCCAATCGCTAAAAGATGACTCATTAAAAGCTAATCGTAGTTAACTAGTGTCAGCCTTTTGAGCCTCATGAACCTCATGTTATATTTGTTGAGTACGACTTGTACTTACTCTTGCTTTACTTTTAAATCTTTGGAAAAATCCCGAATGGGTACCAGATTGCTAGTCTAGAGGAGTTAGGCTTGTGATCAACCATTCAGTTGTCCCCGTGGAATTGGAGTCTTCACCCAAAGATCGGAGTTGTCTTTCCACTGTTTGTTGTCTAAGGTTATATCCTTTATACTGAGTATGTTATATATTGAGCATTGTCTTTTGATATTACCCTTATTTGGAGCTATATGTGAGATTTGACTTCCTGGGCTCACATATGGTGCGTATCTGGTTTTGTTCTTAAAATCGGGTGCAACAAAGATGCAAGTGGGATGGATATATGAACGGAACTAAACATGCTGTGGATTTGATATGAGAAAATTTAAACTAAACGAGATGGATGCATGGATTATTTGAAGTAAACATGCAGTGTAATGCAAAAAGTTAAAAGACAACTACTCATCAAATTTAAAATCCATGACCAAGACTATCACACCTTTCTTGATCAAACTCACCATGACTCACAAGATAGAATTTGTGAGTAGTGCAACATTTGTTTTCGTCACTTGAGATGTGATTTGAATTCTTTTGATGTTGAACTTTTTCTCCAATCTACACGTGGTTAGAGAATATATATATATGTCCATACAAACCTGTGAGATGACAGAGTTCCAATATTGATGGATCTTGAATGCTCAGGCACCATAAGTTCTTCAATATTTCTTCTTTTCTTGTGGAAGCATGCCGAAAGGTTGAGACGACATCTATTGTCTTTTCTATTCCACAATTCAATAGAACAGGGGAATCCTACTAAAGCTAGCGATATATTTTTAGAAATCTTTGCACCAATTGTTTCCTGGCAACAGCGCCAAAAATGTTTGTTGGTATTTATAAGTGCAAATAGAATATGAAGGATTCCGCAAGCGCACAGAATACCATTGTAGCATTTTACTGGGAGTATTCCAGGTATCGTTATTTATATTTTGCCATAGGAAAACAATGGAGTAAATACTTATTGAGTAATAAAGGAATATCTATCGGTCAACATACCAGCATAGCTAGAGCAAGGGGTAAATATAATGATAGGAATTTTGTATAATGACACTCAGGGGATAAATCAATGAAGATAAATAACTAGTCAACTTAGAAAAACAACGGGTGAGGTAGATTCTATGATATTCTTATTATAGGGTTCACTCATGGGTAGAGCATCGTATAAGCACCATGCTTACATGAGGCTCGGCTACTTAGCCCAACCGGTAACCTAGAAGGCTCAGCGCTCTATGAACCCATACACAAGAGTAATGATAACCTTAGCTAAGTGAGATATATATTCAAAGTAAGCATAGCCATATAGATAGGAATATGATAAATTGATAATGAATCTTACAAGATGTATAAGTGAAGATACAAGGATTTGACGAGCCTCCAAGACTAGATCCGGAACTTGAGCATGAGCCCAACTCCACCCTCACTCCTGAGGTACTAATATACTACATTGGACAGTTTTAGACCTAATCCTTATGGTGTGTGTGTGATCTGAATGAGAGATATGAATTAAAATTTCAGGATGGCTCCAGGGAGGGGGTAGGGGCTGCTATATATAGGGGGATCCATCAATTCTGAGCCCTCGGATCAAACCAACCTTGAGCAACGACGTAGATTTAATCTTTAAGGTGGTAGGAAACCAATGTAGAAAGGAGAGGCAGACATGTGGACCCACTAGGTTGTCTGGCCTAGTGGTGGGGCCAGCCACCCCCCATGTTAGCCACTTGGCTCGATCTTTGGTGGAGAGTCTTCTGGTGTCTTCTAGAATCTTCTTGAGTTGTTTTTGTTGCGGATAAACATGATTTAATCTGACGATTGGGTCCACCTTGATGGTTTTCTGAATAAATCCTCCTGCAAACATAGATTCACCAAACCTTGTGGAATTCATTAGTTTAATCCCCTATTCCTATGTTGGTGATCATATTTATGCATTTATATAAGTTATATTGATGGTTTATGATGAACGTTAACTATCGTCAACGATGCTCTTCGGCTCCACTTTTAGGCTACCAACAATGTTACAGATTATGAGGCACTCCTCCATGGCATCTGGGTGGCCATCGATCTTGGCGCACGACACCTCTTCGTGTGGGGGGACTCCGAGCTAGTTACCAACTAGGTCATGAAGGAGTCAACTTGTCAGAATGTGAGGATGGAGGCCTATTGCTCGGAGGTCCAGAAGTTGGAGGAGAAGTTTGATGGCATCAAGCTTTATCATGTCCTTCAGAGGGATAATGAGGAGGTTGATGCCCTGGTGAAGCTGGCATCCTCTTGGAAGGACCCACCATCAGGAGTCTTCCTTCACGTCCTCGACACCCCCTCAATCTGGCTCGAGGGGGAGCCGGGAGTGGCCTTTAGGGGGTCCGCCCCCGGCGTAATCTTGGCCGATGGTGAGTTGCCCCCCCCCATGAGGGGTGCATGTTGGCCATTCACCACACATGGCCAGAGGGGAATCAAGCCATTAGCTAGGCCTCTCTCGGACCCTCCGATGCAACCTCGAAAGCACAAACGGTAGGAGCTTGCTGCCCTCAACGAAGAGGTCGACAGCCTCGATGAGGGGACTCCAAAGGGCCCCTGATGTGGGTGGATGACTTGCCTGGCCAATGAGGCATGCCTCCCGCTGGCTTAGTGTCGCCCCTTACTGGCACGCGCTGGGGAAAGTTCTCCCCAACTGCCTGGAGACTAGGAGGACTGGATGACACCCTTCCTTGACTTCCTCAAATGCAAGATCCTCCCCGACGATGTTGCTGATGCCCATAGGTTGGTACCACATGCCAAAGGCTATAAGGTTGTGGGTGGGTAGCTCAATCGCCAAAGCGCCTCTGAGGTACTTCTCCAGTGCATCTCCCTAGGGGAAGGGAAGAAGCTGCTCCTCAACATCCATGCTCATATCTGCACACACCATGCCACCCCGAGGGTCCTCATGGGGAAAGCGTTCAGACATAGCTTCTACTAGTTGACGGCCATTGCTGATACTTGGGACCTCATCTGGATGTGCAAGGGTTGCCTATACTATGCCAAGCAGAACCACCTATTGGTGCAGGTGCTCCAAACGATCGCCATCACCTAGCCATTCATGGTCTAGTGCCTCAACATAGTCAAGGAATTCATGAAGGCCCTCAAGGGGTTCGACCACCTTCTGGCCACCATCGACAAGTTCACCAAGTGGATCGAGATCTAGCCCATCATCAACCTCAAGTCAGAGCAAATGACTGAGTTCATCTAGGACATCATCCACATGTTCAGGGTTCCAAATCATATTATTACCGATAACGGCCCTCAATTCACAGGTCACAAGTTCCTAGATTTCTTTGACTCCTGGCAAATTCGGTTAGACTAGGCATCGGTGTACCACCTCGACTCCAACAGCCATGTCAAGTGCACCAACACATTAATCCTCTAGGGACCAAGACCTGCATCTACAATGAGTTCAAGATCCTTGCTGAGCATTGGGTGGATGAACACCCCTCCTTGCTCTAGAGCCTTAGGACGAGCGTCAACCGCTCAACTGATTATAGCCCTTCTTCCTTGTCTATGGGGCCGAGGTAGTCATCCCCTCCGACCTTAACTTCGACACATCGTGTGTTCATTTCTACAATGAGCAGCAGGCCAAGGAGCAGCGCTAGGCAGACGTTGACATGCTTGAGGAGGAACGAAACACCACCATCATATGGTCCACAAAGCACCAACAAGGACTACATCACTACCATGCAAGGAGGGTATGTGAATGCTCTTTTGTTGTAGGTCACCTCATCCTCTGAAGGTCCACGCCCTCCAAGAGAGGCCACAAGCTATCTCCGCCATCGAAAGGCCCTTTTTGGGTCTCGTGGGTAATCTAGCCAGGCATTTACAAGATAAGCGACATTTTAGGGGGAGAGTATGACAATGTGTGGAACATCAAACAGCTACATCGCTTCTACCCATAGCTTGTTTTCTCCCATATTACATTTCCATACCTCTAACCCTCTGGCAGGAGCCTGCCCCTAGATAGTTGGAAGCGATGCCCCTAGAGAGAAGGGCGTCGCCCGAGGTTCAAAGCCAGCTCTCCCGAGTTTCAAGGCTGCCCTAGGGAAAAAACTAAAGTGTGAGGGATGCTTAGGAGATAGACCCACATGGCCATAGCTAGGACGCCTAGAAGTGTCTTAGCTATCCTAATGATCGATGTTTGAGTACTGGTCTTGTGCTGCTTGAGGTGACCCACCGAGGGAGGCAAAGAGCCTCAGAGCTCGACAAAATAGGCTCGGGAACTGAACAAGCTACTCAGTCGACAAGCTGAGAATCTCCCCCTTGTGGGACTCGACCAAGGAATGGAACAAAGGCAAACTTGGGCTTCTCATGGGCTTACCTGCTAGTAGCACGGGCGTGGCAATCTTGGGCACTGAAGTTATTGTCATAGTAGCCCATCCCCATGATGGAACAATAGCTCTAGGCTACGAGCTTGCCTGAGCACCAAAAAGCCTCAAGGCCTCACGATGGCCAAGGGGCTACACCAATTCCCCAGATGAAGATCCTAGCCTCCCGATCGACGGGTGCCCAGACGACACACCCCTAAAACTAACCAACTCTTTGGATTCAGGTCAGGAGCCACTAAGCGGTGGACCCAACAAGTGCTCCCAACAAGCTCGGCGTGCTCCCTACACCCTGACCTATGGCTGCAAGGGTCAGCCCAAGAGGATCAGGACCTGCTATCGAAGCCCTCAGAAGGACATTGTGTGCCGGTGATCAGGTGGCCTGGAGCCAGAACTCAGAAATTCATGATCACTCGAACCATGGTAGGCCTAGATCAAAAAGTAGGGTGCCCCTAGGCCTCAGGTCAGCAAGTCCCAGACAAGTTTGCTGAACCCTCGCTCAAGCCATAGGCACACGCAACATGGGTCAAAAAAGGGGTTAGGACCACTATGACTCAGCCCTAATAGATGATCATCCCCATCTCACTTGGGAAGGGCCCCACAATGGGCATGGCACTCTAATCAGTAGAAGACAACCCCATCGTAGCTGGCTTAGTCTACAAAAGATTGAATTTAGCCCTTCATCGCCATCACAAATTGGGTCAAGTGAGGTCATGAAGGGCTTGGGGTATCCTTACGAGATCCTAACATATGGGTATGTTAAGCCTCAGGATCGAGGGTTTCTGACCAAGAGACCCCCCAACCAACCCTTCTAGGATCACCTAGGGGCTCAGGGGCTATACCCATCGGATACCGCCGCCATCGCTCGGGGCTTGGGGGCTCGACCGAGCCTTAGGCTCCCAATCAATGGGAGCTTGGACCCAATCCTTGGCCTCCTCCTAGCCTCCAACACTAGCCATGGCCTAGGTGCAACAAAGTTTGCCCTAAGCCACCAAGGCTCGAGGGCTCCCTGGTACTGCCTCACAGGCGCGACGCTACCAACCACTCCTCCGATAGGGTCACACACGAGGCATGACCCAAGAAGACAAACCCCTACGTGGCCTCCAGGGGCTCGAGGGCTCCTAGGCCTACATGTCAGCCCCTCGAGCCAACCTCCTTCACCACCAAAAAGCCTCTAGAAGGCCCACCCGGGGGAGGCCAGTCTAAGCCAACATAGCCTAACACTCAGCGTGTCAGAATAGAGCAGCCGGACGACGCCCAGGGCTTCTTCGGCTCCACAACATTGCCACGGTCGATAGAGCACTATTGTAAGATTCTCCTAGACTTCAGCGCATGTATACCATAGGAACAATCCCCCAAAACTACCATGTACCCGACCTATCTCGATATATAAGGAATTGGTCCGATCCTAAGAGGGGGGAGGAGGATCCAAGACAGATCATTCTCATCCTCACCGTTTTGCTGGAGCTCTACACCAAGAGCAGAGCAACCCCAAGAGCGGCACCAAGAGCTCCTCCACCACATCTGCTGTCTTCCTCCTCTCCAACAAGGAGGAAGGCTCCACCGATGGTGAAGCGACCCTAGGATCCGCACCAAGTGATCTGCTACCAAATCTATCTCTTTCTCCCTTACACTCTATTGTAATCCCTAGATTTTGGGTGCTCTTGAGTATAAGGATCATCAGCTGCTTCGATTGGCTTGAACCAGGATAAACCATTGCATCCCCTCTGTGATTCTTGTGTTCTTGAGTTCACCCAAGCCACTGGAGACACGCACTCTAACACCACCTCGAATAACAAAGCTTGTCGTGGTTCCGACATTGTGACATGACCTATACTCTTTTTAGACGCTACCCCATCCTCATACGTTCACTACCATCACATCTACCCCATGCTTCGGCATCACCATCTCAGTCATCTTGGCCATGAGTCCCTATCTCACTTAGCACCTTTTTTACATTCCGCTTGTAATAAAAGTGAGTTAGATAGCTTGTGTCATGCTTAATAGTTAGGACATCATGTGCGCCTACCTTTCATTAAGTCCAATTCTTATGCTCTCAAGAATTTTTATTTAATACACTATGATTTGTGGACAACCCCAATTCCTAGTGTCACTGGTTACAAATATTATCTTATGATTCTTGATGATTGTTCGCATTACTCGTGGACTTTTCCTTTATGTCTTAAGTCCGACACTTTTCCTACTCTCTCTAACTTTTTTCTTATGTTGCTACTTGGTTTGGTGCCACGATTAAAACCATCTAGTATGACAATGGTCAGAAGTTTGACAACCCCACCGCTTGCACCTTTCTCCTCACTCATGGCGCGCAGCCTTCGCATGTCCTGCCCTCATACTTCTCACCAAAACCGTCATGCCAAACATATTATCCGTTCCACAAATAACATTATGCATTCCTTAATGTTTCAAGTTAGCCTTCCTCCATCATACTGGGTGGAAGCCTGTAACACCCAAAATTCTACTGCAATTAGCAATTAAATTCTTGCCCTCTTTAAACATTTTCTAGGTATTTCTAACATAGGCCAAATAATAAATATTGTATAAATAAAATAAACTATAAGTTTAGAAACTTGTTTGTTGCATTCATGCCGAATCATATGGGTTTCGATTGAGTGTAGGGCTAGATGATTTGAAATTTGCATTCAAAACTTATTTGAATTTGGCTTAAAAATGAAAATGGATAAACATTTGATTTGAAAAAAAAGAGAAAGTCACCTTCTGGCCCAACCCAGCCAGCCGGGCCTTCTTCTCCCTCCCCCTTTCCTGGCCTACCTTGCCTAGCGCGGCCCACCCGGCGGCTGCCCCGCGCTGACGCGCTGGCCCGCACCCCGTGCGGCCCAGCTTGCAAACCGCACGCGCGCACCAACTCGGCAGCCCAGCTGCTGCTTTGCTACGGCCCGCTCTGCGCGACGGCGCGCTGCTACGGCCTGCTCGGCCTATGCCGCACGCGTCGTTCTCTTGCTGCGCGTCTGGACCCACTCGTCAGCCGCGTCGTCCACCTTCCTTCCCCGGCGCTCCCCTTCCTTTCTCTGCCCGTCAATGGCGCGGCACCGATGGAAAGCCACCGGCGCCCGTTTGGAAGGTGCCAAACCCGCCCTGTTTCCCTTCCTTTCATGCCACAGCCGCCCACCTATAAAGGCCGAGCCTCCCCTCTGCCCTTCTCCATCCTTGCCCGCTACCGTGAGCCATCGCTGCTGGTGAAAACCCCCCTCCCGAGCGTGAACGCCGACGCCAAGGCCACCCGAAGCACCGCCGGACTTCCCCACGCCCGTAGGTACTCCCCGATTCATATTTTGGCGTTGTTTTGCCCGGCTACATCCTCACCCGCGTGTCTCTTCTCTCTCTAGTTCACGGCTGCCGTCGACGACCAGCCTCGGAGCCTTCCCGGACGCCGCGTTCCCCTCCAGACGACTCACGGTGAGCCCCTCCGCCTTCCCGTGCCCTCAGATCTTGCTTTGGCGCCCTGGGAAGCCGTAGTCCAAGGTCTAGTCGCGCCGGCCATGGCGCCGCCGGCCTCTCCTTCTTCCCCGGTGAGCCACCGCCCGGTTTTCACCCTGCGCTGTTGGATCTAGCGTGGATGGCCCGGATTAGGTACCGGTTGGATTTAAGTGGCCGGTCCACCGTAGACTCATGGACCCGGCGCACCATGCCGCGTCAGCACGCCCACGCCCGCGTGGTGCACCGCGCCCAGTAAACAGCCGCTGCGTGTCGATGAGTCAGCAGCCCCGGTCAGTCGTCGGGTCAAACCCCAGTCAACCGAGCACGTTTTGTAGAAAAGCCCCCGCTTTTTCTAGTAATCAACCCGCGGTCCAGTCCAGTTCAAATTAATTTTTATTTAGTCCTATTTTTATTCGTTTAGAACCCTGACATTTCCAGAAATAGTACGCCCGGTCCAAATTTCATTTAAATTCAGATTTTTAATTATTTTAATTCAAAAATAGGTTAGTTTATTTATAGAATTGCCATTACATCTTATTTCATGCATAACTTTCATGTTTGAAGTCCGATTTGAGTGATTCTTTCGCTCATGTGTTCGTAGAAATGCGTAGAACAGATCTATAAGCTTTTCAACATATGTTTTCACTATTTGGTGTACTATTCTAATAGAGTTCTATCTTGTATGCATGTAATGATTGGAATGATGCTTGATTGATGATTGGATCACGATTAGAGGGTGAGCCATTCGAGGTGACTGAGGACCCCCAGCAGGATCAGCAGTACTCCCAGGATGACTTTGAGGAAGGCAAGTGTACCAAAGGCCCCTTGTTACCTATGAACTACTACCACTTATATTCATGCATGAGTTTAATTTGAATTGCCTTTAAGGACTTTACCTAGATGATTCTTTGTACCACATATCCTTGATACCTGGGTTCATTGGGTAGGCATTTTGGATAGATGCTGCAGCGCTTAACATGAAGTGATTGTTAAACATATTTAAAGACTATATGCAATGTGATAAAATGGAACTTTTTAGCAACAGATAGGGGGCTGGAGTACGGGGTTGAGTACTCTAGTGCCTCTCCATAAGGACTTAATCCTGAAGCGGCAACCCAAGAGGGACCATACAACCCCGAGTATCAAATGGCTCTGACTTTAACCTATTATCTAGTTTGTACTAGCTCGTCTATAGCTCAAGTAAGGGGTAAGAGGGTATCTTTCCTTTTTCTGTTAGGGTGTGCACCGTGCTGCGATGCCCACGTGTGCCATTCCTTTGTAGCTACGATCTGTTAGTGCAACTAGCTAAGGGTTTCATAGTGAAACTCTGCCACACTTCCTGGGAAGAGGTGTAGTGGGTCTCGTGAACCCCAGCATTGGGAATCACAGCTTGGTGGGTAAAGATGTATAATTTCTATAGAAATAATTAACCTGTTATAACAGCCATGCTCACAGATACGAGCGGTCTAGATCCTTCGAGATTAGTGGTTACTATGGATGATGGATGGTTGGGAATTGAGATAAAGCTTGATGATACTTTAATACCACTTGGGAATTGGGACTATTCATTAAAGTAGTAATTTAGGTTGCTAAAAATTGATCAACTAAAATTGCGAATCGCAGTCAAACAGTGTCAAGCCTATTTGAGCCTCATAGATCCCTTTGTTATACTTGCTAAGCATGGTGAGCTTACACTTGCTTTACATCCAATGAAAATCCTAGATGGGTAACAGATAATGGATATGAAGAGTTTCCGGAGGATGTCCAGGACTACTAGGGAGACGTTCACCAGTTGGAGTCCCTGTGGCAGTTGGGCTAGTTATTCCGCTATGTTTGTAATAATATTGCCTTCGAGCAAACTTTGTATTTAACCTTATGATGAGATATGCGATGTAATAAGTACTTTACTTTGATACTATTGCAATTTGTGATATATGTGTGTGTTTGGACATCCTGGGCGCACATATATGAGTACTTGGTTTTGCTTTGCAAAATTGGGTGCGACAAATTGGTATCAGAGCTATAACTGACTGTAGGACGAACAACCTAGATAGAAATGGACGTTTTTAGGATTTCATTATCTTTATTTTACTACTTTTACTTTGCTATAAAATTTTTGCTTATATTCTGTTATTTATCTGTTGCCAAAATTATTTTGTTCTAATACTCAACCTTTTCATTCTTGTAGATGGCCCGTACCAAGTAGACCCCGCGCAAGAGGACCATTCTGATGCCCACTAGGAGGACTAGGTTCACTTTGGGCAAGCGTGTCCCGGCACACCTTGTGGAGGCTCTAAGGAACCAAGAGGAGGAACCACCTATGGAGGTACCCATGGGGGAACCTCTGGAGGACTTGTTGGAGGATCCGATGGATGAAGAAATAGAGGAGGGACCCATGTTCGAGGGACCCATTGAGATAGAGGAGTCTGAGGAAGATCCCGAGGAAGTACAGGAGCAAGGTGGCCAGGAGGGAGCAGGTGACCCTGATGATGGAGATGGTTCTGATGACTCTGATGCTGATGGAGGTGATGATGGTGAAGATGGTGGAGATGGTGGAGACGATGGAGACGGTGGAGACGGTGGGGATGATGACAATGATGATGATCACAATGCACCGTTGGCTCAGGGATGGACCACGGAGATCCACTACGACTTGGAGGGTGATGGCTACTACCACCCTAGGCTTCTCGCACTTGTGCATCGCTACCACCCTAGAGGCACTATTCAGTACAGGACGGAGCATTGGACCCACCCCGACTACACCGGCTTTTGGGAGACAAAAGTGTACATCCGAGAGGGGACTCGGGTGCGCTACATCCACCGTGCCACCACTGCACGGCTCACACGTGCGGCCATCATTAGGGATGCAGCTCGACAGGCGTTGATGGTCAACCGCGACCGTCACTTCAACGACATCGCCTGGGAGGATGACCGCTATCTTCCTCGCCGTTGGAGCAGACAGTCTACGTGCAACATCGCTACACCACTTGGAGAGGTGAACCTGAGGCTGAGGCCTACCCTGTTGTGCTTGGCCGAGACCCACACTGACTTGGATCAGGCCCTGGATGAGCTCGATGTCATGGGGAGGGCCTACATGCAGCTAGCTCGTGAGAACGCTACACTGAAGCAGCAGCTAGGAGGTCCAGATGTGGAAGATTCAGGAGTACCCGCTCAGTCACCCCCGAGGACCAGAGGAGAGTCTGGAGACCCCAGCACCAGCACCACCATTGACCCGTACCCATAGGAGAGTCTTAAAAATATGTAATAAGCACGCGTAGCTACGCGAGAGAGTATTTAGTTTCTTTCTTTTAATGGTTGGACAAGTGTTAGTTGCATGGTTGGATGTTTATCATTATGAATAATGTTTGATTTGGATCTTTGATATGATTGTGATGACTTGTGGCCATGTCCACGGTCATTTAGTTAAGGTTAAGGTTTAAGGATATTATGAATAAATAGTTGGGTTTCGTTTTATCATGCTGTCCATTCTGTATCTTTTGGAACAGTCTGTCTTTATCAGTTCATATCTCGTAATCTAGATACTCAAAGGTCATGAAATTTTTATGGAGATAAGTAGACTTCAACATCTTTCTTCTGGCTCTGGAATCACCTCAATAGCTACTATAAATTGTGAGATGCAGCTGTTGTAAGTTGAGGTTTCTGTGCTGTCAGGATTCCGGAACAGTACTTCTTATCGTCTGTATTTGACTAAGTAAACGTTGGAATCTGAAAAAGTGTTCTTAACGAAAGTTGTAGATAATTTCATAAGCTTTCCAGAAAGGTATGCTACACAATCATATGATTAACAGAGAGTGAGATATGCTTGTTTTACAGCACTGCTGTTATCCAACTCGCTGGAAAAGTTCAGAACAAATATCTTCTTACATACCCTACATATATCTCTTGTCTACACCTACTCTTGTTACACCAGTATCTTGTAAGAGTTATATGCTTGGACATGTGAGACTTATATGATGCCTCTACAGATGGTGAACACCAGGAGGAACAACCAGGGAGGCGAGGAACTGCCACCACCACCCCCAGTCTCCATGGAGCAGCTGATGATGATGCAGACCCAGTTGCTTCAGCAGATGGCCCAGAACATGCAGAACATGGGGCAAGGGAATGAGAATGCACCCCCTCATGTCAGGGATAAGAGGGGAGAGTTTCTGAAAGGACACCCACCTGTATTCAAGCACTCTGCCGATCCACTCCAAGCTGATGATTGGCTACGTGCCATTGAGAGGCAACTGGAGATTGCCCAATGTGATGATAGGGAGAAAGTTTTATATGCTTCTGGACAGTTGCAGGGAGCTACACAGGATTGGTGGGACTCATTCCGCTTTGGCCGCACTGAAGCTAATCCCATCACTTGGGCTGAGTTTCGCAGTGCCTTTTGCACTCACCACGTGCCTGCAGGGCTGATGAAGCTAAAGAAGAAGGAGTTCTTGGCTCTCAAGCAGGGGAGCATGACTGTTGTTGAATATCGTGACAAGTTTATACAATTGTCACGGTATGCACCTACTGAGGTAGATGAGGATAGAAAGAGGCAGGAGCTGTTTATGGAGGGCTTTAATGATGGTCTCCAGTACCAGCTGTTGTCCCATACCTTTGCTAACTTCTAGCAGCTGGTGGACAAAGCTTTAGTGATTGAGAACAAGCGCCGCCAGATGGAGGACAAGAAGAGAAAATTTCAAGGACAGCAATCTGGGAGCAACTCTCGCTTCCGTACCAACCCTCAACAAACTCAACCTCAGCAGCGCTATCAAGGTCAGACAGGTCCCAACTGCAACCAGCAGCAGCAGCATGCACAACAGCAGCAACAGCAGTACAAGGCACTAGCTCAGCGCCAGCAGCAACCCAACAATGTACCAGTGAGGAATAATGCCCCTAATGCTCCGCAGAAGAATGGCGCACCAAAAGCGCCAAATGCAGTTAATGACAACAAGTGCTTCAATTGTGGAGAGCCGGGACATTACTCCAATAGATGCCCCAAGAAGACTAACTCATAGCAGAACTACGTTCAGGGAAAGGTGAACCATGTTACTGCTGAAATAGCTCAGGAGGCACCAGATGTGGTGATCGGTACGTTTCCAGTCAACTCAAACTCAGCTATAGTACTTTTTGATTCTGGTGCTTCGCATTCCTTCATAACATATACATTCATAAAGAAGCATGGTATTCCAGTAAGTGTTATGAAGAAACACATGTTAGTAAGCTCACCTGGTGGGGTAATGAAAGCAGAGTGGATATGCTTAGCTGCTAGTCTCAGCATAAGGGGGTAGAATTTCAAGCAAATCTTGTAGTCATAAATTCCACCGGTATTGATGTCATCTTGGGTATGGGTTGGCTAAGGTTGTAGAAAGCAGTTATTAACTATGGTAATAGTTCTATGAATCTTATCACTTCAACTGGAGAAGAAGTGGTGTATGTGGCAACTCAGTCAGCTGCAGAAATCTGTTGGGTTAATCAGTTGGAGGGCACAACCTTAGAAGATATAAGGATAGCAAATGAGTACCCGAATGTCTTCCCTGAGGAATTGCTAGGTATGCCACCTGACCGAGACATCGAGTTTATAATTGAACTTTTACCTGGAACTGCACCCATAGCTAAGAGACCCTATAGAATGGGAGTGAATGAATTAGCAGAACTTAAGAAACAACTAAGGGAATTGTTAGATAAGGGTTATGTTCAACCTAGTTCATCACCATGGGGTGCACCAGTACTGTTTGTAGAAAAGAAGGATGGTACACAAAGGATGTGCATAGACTACAGGTCACTTAATGAGGTCACAATTAAGAACAAGTACCCATTACCTAGAATTGATGACCTATTTGACCAATTGAAAGGGGCTTGTGTGTTTTCCAAGATTGATCTTCGATCTGGATACCATCAGTTGAGGATAAGGCGTACTAACATCCCCAAGACTGCCTTTGTGACCCGCTATGGACTGTATGAGTTCACAGTCATGTCTTTTGGCCTGACAAATGCACCTGCCTACTTCATGTATCTGATGAACAAAGTATTCATGGAGTACCTTGATAAGTTTGTTGTCGTGTTCATTGATGACATACTAGTGTATTCTAAGAATGAAGAAGAACATGAAGGACATTTGAGATTGGTGTTGCAAAAACTTAGAGAACATCAACTTTATGCCAAGTTCAGCAAATGTGAGTTCTGGCTAAAAGAAGTATCTTTCCTTGGTCACATAATCTCTAATGGAGGAGTAGCAGTAGATCCCAAGAAGGTTAGAGATGTGTTGAGTTGGAAGCCACCTAAGGATGTTAGTGAGATTTGGAGTTTCCTGGGTATGGCTGGGTATTATAGGAGATTCATCGAGGGATTCTCTAAGTTAGCCAAGCCCATGACTGCGTTGTTAGAGAAGAATGCCAAATTTGTATGGACTAAACAATGCCAGGACAGTGTTGAGGAGTTGAAGAAGAGACTGACTTCTACTCCAGTGCTCATCTTACCTGATCTCACCAAAAGTTTCTCTATCTATTGTGATGCCTCATGGCAAGGTCTAGGAGGTGTTCTTATGCAAGAAGGCAGAGTTGTTGCCTACGCATCCAGACAGCTGAGAAAACATGAGTTAAATTATCCGACTCATGATCTAGAATTGGCAGCTGTGGTGCATGCTCTTAAGATTTGGAGGCACTACTTGATTGGTCATAAGTGTGAGATTTATATGGACCATAAGAGTCTGAAGTATATATTCACGTAGTCAGATCTGAATCTAAGGCAGCGTAGATGGCTCGAGTTAATCAAGGATTATGATTTGGATATCCACTATCACCCGGGAAAGGCTAATGTTGTAGCAGATGCCTTGAGTAGAAGGAGTTATGTGAACATGGCCTATACAACTCAACTACCTGAAGAGTTGTGTGAGGAGTTCAAATACTTGAATTTGGGTATTGTGGCCAACACCATGGAGTTAGAGGTGGAATCCACTCTAGAACAAGAGATTCGTAAAGGATAGCTGGGTGATGAGAGGATCAAGGATATTGCAGAGCATATAGTGATTGGTAAAGCCCCAGGATTCCATATGGATGATCAAGGGACAATATGGTTTGGTAAAAGGATTTGTGTGCCAGAAGTAAAATCTATTAGGGAGTCTATCTTGAGGGAAGCTCATGACTCAGCCTATTCCATACACCCAAGAAGTACTAAGATGTATCTTGATCTTAAAGAGAGGTACTGGTGGTATGGACTAAAGAGAGATGTAGCTGAACATGTGGCTATATGTGATACATGCCAAAGAGTGAAAGCAGAACATCAGAGGCCAGCAGGTTTACTACAGCCTATGAAGATACCCGAGTGGAAATGGGAAGAAGTTGGAATGGACTTTATAGTTGGATTACCCCATACACAGAGAGGATTTGACTCTATCTGGGTGATTGTTGACCGACTGACAAAAGTGGCCCATTTCATTCTGGTCAAGGTAACTTATTCGAGTGCAAAGTTAGCAGAGTTATATATGAAAAGGATTGTATGTTTACATGGTGTACCAAAGAAGATTGTTTTGGATAGGGGTACACAGTTCACATCACATTTTTGGCAGAAATTGCATGAGTCAATGGATACGAAGTTGAACTTCAGCTTAGCTTACCATCCTCAAACAGATGGATAGACCGAAAGGACAAATCAGATCTTAGAGGATATGCTAAGAGCTTGTGCTCTGCAGTATGGGACAAGTTGGGATAAGAGTTTACCTTATGCCGAATTCTCCTATAATAATAGCTACCAAAAGAGTCTTAAGATGGCACCGTTTGAGGCATTGTATGGCAGGAAGTGTAGAACACCATTGTTTTGGAATCAAACAGGGGAAAGCCAAGTCTTTGGACCAGATGTTTTGCAACTAGCAGAAAAACAAGTGCAAACAATAAGGCAAAATCTAAAGGTTGCATAGTCTCGACAGAAAAGCTATGCGGACACAAGAAGAAGAGATTTGGCATTTGAAATTGGTGATTTTGTCTATCTCAAAGTTTCACCTATGAAAGGAGTAAAGAGATTCCATACCAAGGGAAAGTTGTCACCCAGGTATGTGGGACCATTTAAGATCATCAACAGGAGAGGAGAAGTTGCTTACCAGTTAGAGTTACCGGAGCAGCTCTCAGGTGTTCATGATGTTTTCCATGTGTCACAACTTAAGAAATGTTTGAGAGTACCTGAGGAACAACTACCTTTGGAAGAACTGGATATCCGAGGGGATCTATCATACAAAGAATATCCAGTAAGAATCTTAGAAACAGCGGAGAGAATCACAAGGAGCAAAATAATAAGAATGTGCAAGGTTCAGTGGAACAGACACTCAGTGGATGAGGCAACGTGGGAAAGGGAGGAAGATCTGAGAACTGACTATCCCAATCTCTTTGAACCATCTGAATCTCGAGGACGAGATTCATCCTAAGGGGGTAGGTTTGTAACACCCAAAATTCTACTACAATTAGCAATTAAATTCTTGCCCTATTTATACATTTTCTAGGTATTTCTAACATAGGCCAAATAATAAATATTGTATAAATAAAATAAACTATAAGTTTAGAAACTTGTTTGTTGCATTCATGCTGAATCATATGGGTTTTGATTGAGTGTAGGGCTAGATGATTTGAAATTTGCATTCAAAACTTATTTGAATTTGGCTTAAAATGAAAATGGATAAACATTTGATTTGAAAAAAAAGAGAAAGTCACCTTCTAGCCCAACCCAGCCAGCCCGGCCTTCTTCTCCCTCCCCCTTTCCTGGCCTGCCTTGCCTGGCGCGGCCCACCCGGTGGCTGCCCCGTGCTGACACGCTGGCCCGCACCCCGTGCGGCCTAGCTTGCCACCCGCGCGCGCACCAACTCGGCGGCCCAGCTGCTGCTTCGCTGCGTCCCGCTCTGTGCGATGGCGCGCTGCTACGGCCTACTTGGCCTACGCCGCATGCGCTATTCTCTTGCTGCGCGTCTAGACCCACTCATCAACCGCGTCGTCCACCTTCCTTCCCCGGCGTTCCCCTTCCTTTCTCTGCCCGTCAATGGCGCGGCACCGATGGAAAGCCACCGGTGCCCGTTTGGAAGGTGCTGAACCTGCCCTGTTTCCCTTCCTTTCATGCCACAGCCGCCCACCTATAAAGGCCGAGCCTCCCCTCTGCCCTTCTCCATCCTTGCCCGCTACCGTGAGCCACCGCCGCCGGTGAAAACCCCCCTCCCGAGCGCAAACGCCGACGCCAAGGCCACCCGAAGCACCACCAGACTTCCCCGCGCCCGTAGGTACTCCCCGATTCGTGTTTTGGCGTTGTTTTGCCTGGCTACATCCTCACCCACATGTCTCTTCTCTCTCTAGTTTGTGGCCGTCGTCGACGACCAGCCTTGGAGCCTTCCCGGACGCCGCGTTCCCCTCCAGACGACTCACGGTGAGCCCCTCCGCCTTCCCGTGCCCTCAGATCTTGCTTTGGCGCCCTGGGAAGCCGTAGTCCAAGGTCCAGTCACGCCGGCCATGGCGCCGCCGGCCTCTCCTTCTTCCCCGGCGAGCCACCGCCCGGTTTTCACCCTGCGCCGTTAGATCTAGCGTGGATGGCCCGGATTAGGTACCGGTTGGATTTAAGTGGCCGGTCCACCGTAGACTCGTGGACCCGGCGCACCGTGCCGCGTCAGCACGCCCACGCCCGCATGGTGCACCGCGCCTAGTGAACAGCCACCGCGTGTCGATGAGTCAGCAGCCCCGGTCAGTCGTCGGGTCAAACCCCAGTCAACCGAGCGCGTTTTGCAGAAAAGCCCCTGCTTTTTTTAGTAATCAACCCGCGGTCCAGTCCAGTTCTAATTAATTTTTATTTAGTCCTATTTTTATTCGTTTAGAACCTTGACATTTCCAGAAATAGTATGCCCGGTCCAAATTTCATTTAAATTCAGATTTTTAATTATTTTAATTCGAAAATAGGTTAGTTTATTTACAGAATTGCCATTACATCTTATTTCATGCATAACTTTCACGTTTTAAGTCCGATTTGAGTGATTATTTTGCTCATGTGTTCGTAGAAATGCGTAGAACAGATCTATAAGCTTTTCAACATATGTTTTCACTGTTTGGTGTATTGTTCTAATAGAGTTCTATCTTGTATGTATGTAATGATTGGAATGATGCTTGATTGATGATTGGATCACGATTAGAGGGTGAGCCACTCGAGGTGACTAAGGACCCCCAGCAGGATCAGCAGTACTCCTAGGACAACTTTGAGGAAGGCAAGTGTACCAAAGGCCCCTTGTTACCTATGAACTACTACCACTTACATTCATGCATGAGTTTAATTTGAATTGCCTTTAAGGACTTTACCTAGATGATTCTTTGTACCACATATCCTTGATACCTGGGTTCATTGGGTAGGCATTTTGGATAGATGCTGCAGCGCTTAACATGAAGTAATTGTTAAACATATTTAAAGACTATATGCAATGTGATAAAATGGAACTTTTTAGCAACAGATAGGGGGCTGGAGTACGGGGTTGAGTACTCTAGTGCCTCTCCATAAGGACTTAATCCTGAAGCGGCAACCCAAGAGGGACCATACAACCCCGAGTGTCAAATGGCTCTGACTTTAACCTATTATCTAGTTTGTACTAGCTCGTCTATAGCTCAAGTAAGGGGTAAGAGGGTATCTTTCCTTTTTCTGTTAGGGTGTGCACCGTGCTGCGATGCCCACGTGTGCCATTCCTTTGTAGCTACGATCTGTTAGTGCAACTAGCTAAGGGTTTCATAGTGAAACTCTGCCACACTTCCTGGGAAGAGGTGTAGTGGGTCTCGTGAACCCCGGCATTGGGAATCACGGCTTGGTGGGTAAAGATGTATAATTTCTATAGAAATAATTAAATTGTTATAACAGCCATGCTCACAGATACGAGCGGTCTAGATCCTTCGAGATTAGTGGTTACTATGGATGATGGATGGTTGGGAATTGAGATAAAGCTTGATGATACTTTAATACCACTTGGGAATTGGGACTATTCATTAAAGTAGTAATTTAGGTTGCTAAAAATTGATCAACTAAAATTGTGAATCACAGTCAAACAGTGTCAAGCCTATTTGAGCCTCATAGATCCCTTTGTTATACTTGCTAAGCATGGTGAGCTTACACTTGCTTTACATCCAATGAAAATCCTAGATGGGTAACAGATAATGGATATGAAGAGTTTCCGGAGGATGTCCAGGACTACTAGGGAGACGTTCACCAGTTGGAGTCCCTATGGCAGTTGGGCTAGTTATTCCGCTATGTTTGTAATAATATTGCCTTGGAGCAAACTTTGTATTTAACCTTATGATGAGATATGCGATGTAATAAGTACTTTACTTTGATACTATTGCAATTTGTGATATATGTGTGTGTTTGGACATCCTAGGCGCACATATAGGAGTACTTGGTTTTGCTTTGCAAAATTGGGTGCGACAAAGCCCTTCACATCACCACCTATCTCCTCAAACCAACACCCATCCAAACACTTAATTTTCAAACTCTGTACTTTTCTTTGTACGGTTCCTATCCTTCATATGATCATTTTTGTGTTGTTGGTTGTAAATGTTATCCTAACTTATCTACAGCAACTCCACATAAGCTTGCTCCTCAATCCACCCTCTGTGTCTTCTTAGGCTATCCCTCTGACCACAAGGGGTACCACTATCTTGATTTAGCCACAAATCGCTTAATTATTTCTTGCCATGTTACTTTCGATGAATCTTCCTTTCCTTTCACTGAGCTAGCTTCCTACCTCTCTCCCTTCATCCAACCTTGAATTTCTTTCAGAGTTTGACTATGTGTCTAGCCCTATTGGTTCACCAGTTGTTCTAGGTATAGGAGTTGTAGGTCTAGGTATCGTCGGCTTTGGCCAATCTCCCACTGCTCTCAATGAATCATCAGCTTCTCGGGTTATTGCCAGCGGGACACTAGAATTTCTAGCCCCTAGAACCCTAGAAATTTAGGCCCCTCCATAGGCCACACACAGCAGCGTCTGGCCCTCCTATGGCTGCTATACCTTCATTGGGCACTGGCTCTCTCCTACAGGTGTTGGGCCTTCGGCAGGTGCGGGCCATTGGTAGGCGCTAGCCTTGGGCTTTCGGAGGTTGCTGGCTCATCAGCTACTGGTGCACAACTTCCACAGGGTGCTAGCGCATAGTTTCCACAGGGTGTGGTTCTAATATCGCCCATGGTAAATGACCATGTCATGGTCACTCATGGCAAACAAGGTTTTCAACAACCTAGGGTACTTATGAATCTGCAGGCCACTGTGTTGTCTCCTATTCTAAAGACCTACCGCATTGCTTTGGTCAATCCAAACTAGCGTGATGTTATGCAAGACGAATTCATCGCCCTCCAAGCAAACAATACCTGTGATCTTGTTCCTCCCCCCATGGCACCAATATTGTTATGAGCAAGTGGATCTTTAGGCACAAGTTTTACAACCTGATGGTACCTAGATTGTTACAAAGCTCGTTGAGTACTTTGAGGTTTTACATAGTATCCTATTATTGATTTTGGTGAGACATTTAGTCTTGTTGTGAAGCCAGCAACCATCCGCATAGTTCTATCTCTAGCAGTCTCTCAAAACTTGTTCGTCAATCAGTTAGATGTGAAGAATGTTTTCCCCTTGGTACTTTGGAATAGATTGTCTATTATGCACAACCATCTGGGTTCGTTGATACCTCCAAGCCTGACCATGTGTGTTCTCAATAAGTCACTATGTATGGCTTGAAATAGGCACCCCGAGCTTGGTACAACAGGTTTGCTTCCTTTCTTTAGTCCATTGGTTTTGTGGAAGCAAAGTCAGAAATGGCATACTTGCTTCTTTATGTTGATGATATTATATTGACTGCCTCCTTCAGAGATCTGCTATGCAGCATTGTGAGTTCTCTTACCATGGAATTCTCAATGAAGGATCTTAGGCATTTTGCATCACTTTCTTGGGATGACTGTCTCTCGTAGTCCTACCGGTACATTCCTCTCATCGCATCACTATATACTTGAGCTCCTTGAATGTACTGGTATGAGTAGTTGCAAACCCTATTCTACTCTAATTGACACAAATGCTAAGCTCTCCGCTGATGGAACCCCTATTGCTGACACCACTGACTACCGAGCTCTAGCTAGTGCCCCACCGTACCTCACTTTCACTCGCCTGTGTCGACACCAAAATTTGGTTCAAAACGAAGGGACCCCAAGGTCTAAATTCAACAAAGGAAGGCCGAGATATTAAGCAAGGATCGGCTAAACCAAGTTGCCATCAAATAAATAAGAGGGCATCATCGTTCCAAAGGAATGGGCCCTATCAGTAGGATCGACAAGATATGAAGGAAGAAGATGTGTTGGGCTCCATAGAAAGGAAAGATTAGAGTCCAAGTTATCTTAAATTAGGAAGTTTTGTTTTCTTTTCCAAGTTTTCGTAATCGGTCTTGTTTGACCAAGACTCGTAGTCAAGCCTCGGGTATAAATAGTGAACCCTAGCTATTGTAATAGACATCTCATCGATTAACCAAAATAGTACATTTACTTTTCAGCTTACACCACCCCTTAAGAGTAGGAGTGGAGTAGATTTCGATGAGTTCTTTGGGTAAGCAGGGCCACATCAGACACCTGACCTCTGGCTTGTTTATGAGTATCTGTCACGACTTGTATTGTAACTTGTAAGGCTACAACAGATGACTGATCTCTTACAAATCACAGTATAGATTAGTTATTGATTCGTATCAACCTTTACAAGGCTGCAATAGATGACTAATCTCTTGTAAACATTGGTATTGATCAAAGTTATCGATATTGTGTTAAATAGTTTATTGTTTAATATAATATCACCAATTGCACGATCTAGATTGAGATTTGTTAGCCTTATTATTTTTATCTATCGTTTGCTGATTACCATCATAGTTGAATTCAATTCTTGATAGATCCTATTTTGATGACTAATCTATCTCGATCCTAATCATACTTGGCGGGTGCTTGAAGTCATGTTCTGTTGAGAGATAGATTCATTGGCTGCCAGTATCCGGTATGACCCTGCTATCAATGCTACATTAGATGACTCGATCTGTTGATAGCATGGCAGATTGGACATTATTGGTTGATAGATTTATCTATTAAGAAGAACATGGCATCCGCCACCTGCTATGTCTTTATCAGCTATTTCACTGATGGCCTGAGCTTCCACGCGTATAACATGCCTTCATGTTTTCTTTGCGATGTAAGTAGATCTATCGATTGCTGGCCTCTAGTTTAGGGTCCTACCGTCAATGCTGCATTAGATGACTCGACCTGTTGATGGTATAATAGATTGAGTCTAGTTCTCTATAGATTTATTTATACCCAACGGATGAGCGATCGTGTGCTATACGACAAGATCACTGGAATCAGATATTTTAGCTGATAGCCCACTTTGTTGAGGATGTATTGGCTATTTACAAGCTCTTATTTGTTTTCATCTCGGTTAAAGCAAGTATGAATCTCACATGTATGCTTGCACGTGTATCATTACACTTTTCACATCTTTTCATGATCATCGGCTAAGTTAGATCCATGTAACCAAGTGAATATTAATTATCAATATGCTTGTTCTATTTACATTACATCATAGACATGCTGGATATCGACTCTTTAGTCGATATCCTTATCTTGCTGGCCACTTGGCCGTATATTTGGAACTGTCTGGACAAACACCGGTATGTTCCACCTTAAATTACTGATCAACTTTCTCTCCTTGTCAAGTATAGGGTCAAATTGACTGACACGACCTCGGTCACGACCATCTGGTCTAGTGTCCATTCCTAAGCCTAGAGAGAGCTCGGGATCTTCTCTGCATGGTTTCTCTTGGCTTGCTTTGTGTACCTCAAAAGCGGATAACAACCTAGTCACTTTTCACCGTCCACACGATCTTGGAATGCCCGGTGGGACCACAATCATCTACATGGACAATCAAGTAATCCTCAAGGTCAACCTTGAAGACCTACTTGATGACCAGAAGGCACTCATTGAGCAGGCGGTGGAAGAATTCAAAGAAAAGTGTCTATTGTCTTATAGCAAGACGCGTGATTTAGTCGTCTAGAAGACTCCCCTACCAAGCATCCTCCTACATGGACAAAGTGAAGATATTGAAGCAGACTACTTCTCATTTGGTCAACAAGACTATTCATGAAGCCTTTACAAACCACAATAAGGTGTTGGCCTACATGATCGGTAATGTTTTGGAAGAAATCTTCTTTGGAGTGCCAGTTGATCAAGTTGGGCCAACAAACTCTAATGGCTTTAATCCTTTGATTGTGGGAAGCAACATACTTGGTACTAGTCAGCAGCTGAATGGTGGGTAGTTCCAACAGCCACCAATACAGCAACTTCTAGGAGGACAGGCTCAAGATCAGACCCTGCAAGCCATAAGGGGGGAAGGTCAAGCCCGATCGATGGTAGGAGGGTAGGCTCAAATGATAGGGGACAACAACCAGTACAGTAATCACCATGTGCCCCAATCACACATTCTATCCAGCAGCCAACCTCTCCAGCTACTCAGTAAGTTGTGCAATGGCCGGCTTAGGGAAGATTCAATAATTCCTATCAAATGCCTCATTGGGCCCAAAAAATTGCCCAATCAGTACAGAGAATCGTCAAGAATGTTTATCCTAACTACTTCAATAGTCGATTGTAGGGATACACGTCTCACAATGCTTTGATCGACTATCTCGAGGGGTACCACCTAGTTTCTGATGCCAACACATATGAGCTCATACCACATTATGGGTATTAGAACCCTTACAGTTATAATGCACAATAACTCCAACAGCCTCTGGCTCAGAATCAACAAGTCCGAGTACAAGGATCTCAAGCTTAGGCTCAAGGGCAGCCGAGATAAGAAATTATTGGCATGGATGCTGATGAGTTCATCAATAGAATCACTGCTATGATGCAGAGCCAGTTCGGTATGAAGCCTAAAGGATAGGTTGGCTCTTACCAGTGCCCATACCTAGCCTGGTATGATATTGTGCAACACCCACCATGCTATAGAGTCCTAGATTTCTCTAAATTCATTAGGTTGGATGAGATGACAACCATGGAACATATCAGCCACTATCTTGTTCAGCTCAAAGATGCATCTGTTGAGGAGGCACATAAAGTGAGATTCTTCCCCTTGTCCCTATCTGGACTAGTCTTTAGATGGCTTTCATCACTAGAACCAAACTCGATCACTGGATGGACTGATCTAGAGAACAAGTTCCACACATATTTCTATAGTGGGATGGGTGAGAAGAAGATTATAGACTTGACAAGCATGAGGCAGAGGAACAATGAGTCAGGCTCTGAGTTCATTCAAAGATTCAAAAAAGTAAGGAGTCCTTCTACTTGTCAAATCTGCCTGATGGCCAATTGGCTGAATTGGACCTTCAAGGGATGTCTCCATTAATCAAAGAGAAGTTTGATGGCCAGGAGTTTGAAAGCTTGGACCATTTAGTTCAAAGAGTGTCTACCTTTCAAGCCCTGTGCAAACAGAAGTATTTAAAGGGTACCGCTGCTATGACTGACCCCTATGATGTAGACTCTGATAGAGATGATCCAAAAGTTGTGATCGTCGAATGGACATGGGGCAAGGCTCCTATATCTTGTCCATGGGTGAAGGAAATGGAGAACACCTATGACTTTGATGTCAAGAAAGCCATCAGGATCTTTGACTTGCTGCTAGAGAAGAAGCAGTTGAGATTACCTGCAAATCATGTGATCCCTTCGGCTGAAGAACTTAAAGGAAAGAAGTACTACAAGTTCCACAATGCTACTAACCATAGTACCAATGAGTGCAAAATCTTTCGTTTTCACATTCAAAAGGCCATCGAACAAGGGAGGATCAAGTTTGAGCCAGCTAAGAAACTAACAATGGACATTGATAAGCATCATTTCCTAGGAGTTCACATGGTATAGTTCTAGTTGGCTAAAGGAAAGATGAAGGTCTTGATGTTGGCTAAGGCCAGAGAAGGTGAGTCGGTTGACCCCAAGGTTCAAATATCAGCTAATGAGTATGAAGAAGCTAAGAAATAGCGTGATCCGCGAAAGAGTCGATATGAACAAGGTGAGACATCTAGAGTTGCTGCTATGCGTCCTTGTGTGCCTTCTAGGATCTTGTTGAACAAATGCAACGCTAGAAGGAGAAGGGCTACCAATGCTGGCTTAAAGAAAAAGAATATGAGCATCGGTGCGAGGAAGAATGGTATGAAAGAGAACAAGCAGAGTTATATTAGAATTGTCCTTTCTTCCAACACTGCTGGAATGAAGGTTCAAAATTGCCTATAAGACATAACTGCCCAGAGTGTAGTAATCAGTATGTAAAGTTTAGGCAATCTCAAGCCAACCGTCGGTCCATCCATCAGTGCCTGAGTTTTCAATCTAGTGACATGGATCGACGCATAAAAAATAAAGGAGTTCATGACTGGCTAGGCAAATGTGTGCATGATCAAAATTGGGCCGGTCATGATGGAGAGCAAGAGTATGTTTGGCAAGAGGGCCAATGGTGTCCAGGAGGTCTAATAAGGAGCCAAAAGAGAAGGGTTCAATGCTTAAGGAATAGATAGTTAGAAGCTCAGAAGTACAACAGACCTCAGACATGGCACGTCAAACAAACAGTCAACAAGGGTAAGCCATCGGCTAATATTGATATGGTCTTCATCCTACCTATAGAATTTAGAGCTCCTTCCAAGTATAAATAAGAAGAATCCAATGAAGAAGGGTGTAATGAAGAAGAATTAGGAGAAGCGGTGGCTCAACTAGCCCTCCAGTCTCAACAAGCCATATTTGACAAACCATCTCAGCATCGGCACTTAAAGGCATTATATATGAAAGGATTTGTCGATGGAACACAAATGACTAAGATGTTAGTCGATGGAGGTGTTGCAGCCAATCTTATGCCATACACAACCTTCCGTAAGCTTGGGAACGGCCCAGAAGATCTGCTTGAGACTGATATGATGTTGAAAGACTTCGGTGGTAATGCCTCTAAGACATGGGGGGCAGTCAGCGTCCAATTGACTATTGGAAGCAAGACTCTACCTACTACTTTCTTCGTCATTGATGGCAAGGGAACATACAGTCTACTCCTTGGTCACGAGTGGATCCACACTAATTGTTGCATGCATCGATGCCTTATCCAATGGCAAGGAGATAACATCAAAGTGGTTCTGACTAACACATCTGTGAGTGTGGCAACAATCGATGTAGCATATTGGGAATTTAAAGATTGTGAATGCTTCTCTGGTAGAATATGGGAAGGAGGCATCATCAAGATCAACGATGAACATCAATAGCCGATCCAAGCAATCGGCTCTGAGAGTTTATTCTGATGACTCCCCTAGTTGGTCGTGATGGAATGGCAAAAAATTGCTCTCATAGACTACTTCACTAGAATATAGCTGTTTTGTTTCAAGGAGTCGAATTTGGATGTAATAGTGCATCATTTTTAAGAAGCTTGACAACCGATGATTTTTGGTTTAATACTTGAATCATCATCGACTATCTTCAGAAACATCGCTCGATATGGGACTTTGACCCTAGTGATTAAGGTTATTATTCAAGTTTAATCAATTTTGGATCATCGCCAGGATTGACAGGTGGTACTAACAGAGTATCGCCTTTAGAACAAAAAAATAAAAAAATCCTAATTTCGCCTAAGAAGGCAAAAGCCAGTGCGGTACGCATCACCTATAGTGCAAAAAGAAAAGAAAAAAATACAAGTCATATAGGAAAAACATCAATGGCATTCACAGAGATAGACAAAAGATTAACATAAGGGAAGTCAGCTGTTTTATTCATAGTTGGATCCCTAGATACAAATTACTGGCTAAAGAAAACTTTGTTTACAATTCCTTCGGCCGAAGATGCATCTGCGATAGCATCTGCGTGCCCAGCGAAGGCCTCGACCAGTTCATGATGGTCGTCTCCACTGGTGAAGCTGGGCTGGAGCCACTGAAGTTCATGCCCAGAGTTCACCTAGGAAGTCATTAGGGCAACCACAACCCTATGGCGGACGCCATGAAGGCCGATCTCCCCGGCGCGCATAGGGATGTCCTAGAGGCGATTCACCACTAAATCATCCTAGGTGTTCAAGGCCCTAGCAGCATTGTTTGCCGCTAGTTGGAGGGCCTCCAATTCCTCCGCCAGGGCTGAAATGAGAAGAGAAAGAGTCATCAAGAAGAACACCATGGAACAAAAATGGTGAAAGGGCGGGGTTTGTTCTAAGAGACCTACCTACAACCCTAGCGTCGGAATCTACTAACCATGCTCGAGAGGCTCTACTCTCACCCTCCATGGTGGCGAGAGTAGTTTGGGAGACGACCAAGGCGGCCTCCAGATGCTCGGTTTCTTGGGTCACCTCCCAATGGTGACCCAGTGCCTTGTCCCATTCATAAGGATAATGCTAGGCATCATCTCCATTGTATGAGTCATGGAATCAATGGAAGAAGCTGCTGGTGCCACCGACTGAGCCTCGAACCTCGCAAGAAGATTTTGGATGGTGGCCCGGGTGTCGTTCCTGCAAAACAAAATCATCAGGATTAGATGATTATCAGAGAGTCAAGAATGCAATTCTAGCATACCCTAGAATGCCAAGGCATTGGCATGGAGGGAGATCCTCCTCTAGAATGTCACCAGCAGGATGCTTGTCGTCTGCCATTGTTCTCGACTAAGAATTTTTGGTCTGAGGAAGAGGAAGAAGAGGATGTGCAGTAGCAAGAGCGGGGACAAGTGTGGATATGACCTCTCGGCTATCCCTAGGAGCATACATTTATAACCAAGGTTGGCATGGGTAGGTTTATCGAGCCATGTCAAAATAAAGAGCAGTTAATGGAATACGAAAGGCCATTCCAAGAAGCGAGGAGGTCACACGTGGCCAAATAAGAAAACAGTGGTTGCGGAGATCGTGGACACGAGGAATTTTCATTTTTGTTGAGATTTTTCTACATTTTTTGTTCGATTCCGGGCTTTGGATTTGAATAATTATCCAATGCAACTTTATGCTACAACCTAAGTCTGAGGATTGGTTGTAAGGGTTAATCAGTTGAAGATGATTGCGAAGAGCTAGTTTTGAAGTCTTGGAAGGGTCATTAAAAGTCAATTGCTAAGCAATGACAGGAAAATGCATCAGCTAAATGTTTGCGCCAAAAGTCATAGAATAGACATACCTAAGAATTGCGAGTCATGAGTCTAAAATAGCACAAGTTACATTCAGGGCATCTAAGCAAGTGGTGCCGGTTTTTGCAACTGCATTGCTACTCAAGGTTCTAGACAGCAAATTTGGAACAAATTTGCTTAGTGCGATTTTGTGTTTGCAATTGGTCCCAGATGGTCTGACACCAGAAAGTCAATCGGTCTGGTTCAATTGACTATTTTCAGATTGGCTAAAGAACCTAAGTTCTAAGTTCTCTAGCAGGATCTTTGTTCAGAGGCTATCACTAAAAGGAAATTGATGACGATTAAAAGGAATGAATCAAAATTAGAACATGGAGAATAAGTGTAAAGAGAAATTTTTATTCATTGACATAACCCTATTTACAAACTAGGGGCCGAAGAAAATGCGATTGATGATTCCTTTGGCTAGGATTATGTGCGCTACAGCTACGATGGCTCCCTCAAAGTCATCCACCAACTCCTGGTGGATGTTGGGATCCTTGCCATCTAGGAAGCCGGGCTACAGCGGATGGAGATCATGCCCTGAGCGCACTTGAGCAATCGCTAGGGCAATGGTGGCTCCGTGTCGGACGCCGTGGAGAGCCACCTCCTAGGCGCGCATAGAAACATCCTAGAGATAGGCCTCCAACACATCGCCCTAGGCATTCAAGGCACCGGCCACATCATTTGCCACCAACTGGAGAGCCTCCAGTTGCTCTGTCAGGGCTACAACGAGAAGAAAAAGGGCGTCAGGAGAGAATCAGGGAAACAAAGTAAACAAATATAAAGTTATCTTGAAGAACTCGCCTGCAACTCTGGCATCAAATGCTGCCAGTTGTGCCCAGACAACATTGGTTTCCCCCTTCATGGCAACAAGGGCAGTCTGGGAGGTGCTCAAAGTGATCTCTAGATGACCGCTCTCATCACAAGTTGCCTTCGAGTAGCGATCCATCGCCGTGTTCTGCTCATGGAGATAGCAGCGGGCATCATATCCATTATACGAATCAGAGGAGTCACCAGAAGATCCTACTGGTGCTGCTGATTCGGTGTCCTGGGCAGCACCAGAAGGCCCTACCACATGACGATGGGTGCCAGCGTGGGATATAGCTTAGTAGATCAAAAGAAGTTAGTTAAGATGACCATTGAAAAGAACAAGGATGTAGACGAGGTCTAGCTTACCCCTAACGACAAAGGTGTTGGTGCATGGGGAGCTCTTCCTCTGGGATATCGTTGGCAGGGCTCTTACCATCGGCTATGAGTTTGAAAAAGGGAGGGGCAGTTTAGATCTAGAGAGGAAGAAGCTGCATGGTGATAAAAGCGGGGGCAGGAACAGATGTGATCCCTCGACTATCCTTCAAGGGTGTATTTATAGCCAAAGTGGGATACTAATGGATCTTTTAAGCTAGGAAAAATAAATTTGACTCATGAATAACAAAAGGCTACCTCTGTTTTTGAGGAGACCGTGCATGGCCTGATGAGGGGTAGCAGTAATAGAAGTAGCAGATCTAAAAGTTTTATTCATCAAGGTTTATTTACAGCTTCATTCAAATCTAGATCCAGACGTGAGGTGTTATCTGATGTGATTTTGTGTTTTTGCGTGTGTCCGGAAGCAAGCCCTGGAATTGATCGATTAAAGTTTGGTCGATTAGCTTATGACCTAAAACTGAAGAGGTAATCGATCAGAGGAGCCAATCACTATAAGCGCACGTCGAATTGGGGAAGGATTGGCTCGAGAGGACAGGAAAATGATCACCACCAGATGACCAAAATGCTATAATCTTCGATATGATCCTTGATCGAGAAGAGCCAATGAGATAAAGGATGCCAAAGAAGTTGGCTCGAGATTGGAGCAGATGGTTGCAAGTACGGCGCAAGCAACGATCATGAGGAGTAATTTAAGAATAAAATCATTTAATCCTAAAATTGGGGGCATGTGTTGATACCAAAATTTGGTTCAAGAAGAAGGGACCCCGAGGTCTAAATTCATCAAAGGAAGGCCGAGATATTCAGCAAGGATCAGCTAAACCAGGTCGCCATCAAATAAATAATATGATGTCATCGTTCCAAAGGAATGGGCCCTATCAACAGGATCGACAAGATATGAAGCAAGAAGACACATCGGGCTCCATAGAAAGGAAAGATTTGATTCCAAGTTATCTTAAATTAGGAAGTTTTGTTTTCTTTTCCAAGTTTTCATAACCAGTCTTGTCCAACCAAGGCTCATAGTCAAGCCTCGGGTATAAATAGTGAACCCTGGCTATTGTAATAGACATCTCTCATCGATCGACCAAACAAGTATCTTTACTTTTTGGCTTACACCACCCCTTAGGAGTAGGATTAGAGTAGTTTTCGATGAGTTCTTTGGGCAAGCAGGGCTGCATTGGATGACCTAACCTCTAGCTTATTTATGAGTATCTGTCATGACTTGTATTATTGCTTATAAGGCTACAATAGACAACTGATCTCTTGCAAGTCGCAGTATAAGTTAGTTATCGATCTATATTGTTATTTGTAAGGATGCAACAGATGACTGATCTCTTACAAATCATAGTATAGATTAGTTATCGATTTGTATCAACCTTTACAAGGCTGCAACAGATGACTAATCTCTTATAAACATTGGCATTGAACAAAGTTATCGATATTATGTTAAATAGTTTACTATTTAATATAATATCATCAATTGCACGATCTAGATTCAGATTTGTTAGTCTTATTATTTTGATCTATCGTCTACTGATTACCATCACAATTGAATTCAATTCTTGACATTAGATCCTATTTTGATGACTAATCTATCTCGATCCTAATCGTACATGGTGAGTGCTTGAAGTCATGTGTTGTTATGAGACAGATTCATTGGCCGCCAGTATCTGGTATGACCCCGCTATCAATGCTGCATCAGATGACTTGATCTATTGATAGCATGTCAAATTGGACATTATTGGTTGATAGATCTATCTATTAAAAAGAGCATAGCGTCAGCCACCCGCTATGTCTTCATTGGCTATTTAGCCGATGGCCTGAGCTTCCACGCGTATAACAAGCCTTCACAATTTCTTTATGATATAAGTATATTTTTCGATTGCGGGTCTCTGGTCTAGGGTCCTACCATTAATGCTCTATTAGATGACTCAACATTTTGATGGTACAATAGATTGAGTCTAGTTGTCTATAGATTTATTTATACCAACGGATGAGCGATCGTGTGCTATACGACAAGATCACTGGAATCGACTATTTTAGCCGATAGCCCGCTTTGTTGAGGATGTACTATCTATTTACAAGCTCTTATTTGGTTTCATCTCAGTTAAAGCTAGTATGTATCTCACATGTATGCTTACACGTATATCATTACACCTTTCATATGTTTTCATGATCATCGGCTAAGTTAGATCCATGTTACCAAGTGAATAATAATTACCGATATGCTTATTATGTTTACATTACATCATGGACATGCTAGATATCAACTCTTTAGTCGATAGACTTATCTTGCTAGCCACTTGGCCGTATATTTGGAACTATTTGGCTGGCATGTTCCACCTTAAATTACTGATCAACTTTCTCTCATTGTTAATTACAGGGTCAAATTGACTTGCATGCCCTCGGTCACGACCATCTAGTCCATTATCCATTCCTAAGCCCGGAGTGAGCTCGGGATCTGCTCCGCGCAGTTTCTCTTGGCTTGCTTCATGTGCCCTAACGGTGGAGAACGACCCGATCACTTTTCACGGTCCACATCCTGAACATCTCTTATGATGTGCAATAGATATGTCCTTATATGCATGATCCCATGAGCCTCATCTTACCTTCATTAAGCATGTTCTCCACTACATTAAGGGCACCTAGACTATTGTCTACAGTTACTTCGTTCTTCCACTTATGACCTGGTTGCATACTCGGATGCTAACTAGGCTGGTTGTTCGGATACTAGGCGTACGACCTCATGATATGCTATCTTTTTGGGCGACAATTTGTCTCCTAGTCTTCGAAGCGCTAACAAACAATGTCTCATTCCAGTGTAGAGGCCGAATATCTAGCAGTTGCTAATTCTGTGGCTGAAGTCTCTCAGCTCCGACAATTACTCTGAGAGCTCCATTTGTGTCCAGGTGCTCTACTGTGGTATTTTTTGATAACATTAGCACAGTTTATCTCTCAACCAATCTGGTGCAACATCAGCACGCTAAACATGTTGAGATTTATTTACACTTCGTTCAGGACAAAGTTGCTACAGGGAAATCTGGGTTCTTCATGTGCCATCCACCTCCCAACATGTGGACCTATTCACTAAGGGTCTACCTGCATCTATTTTTTTAGTTCTGCTCTAGTTCGAATGTCCCCAGTCCCGACTGATGTCGACATTCCAACTGCAGGGGGTGTGTTACTCTCTTTGTTTTCTGTTTTCTATCTCCTTATATTCTACCATGTACTCTCTATATAAACGCAACATGAGATGGAAAGTGAGTTGAGTCATGCTTTCTTGTCTCTGGGATTTAGGTGCTACAAGAGAACGCTCTCGTCACGTGGAGGTAGCAGGGCAGCGGGCCTGGGCACCAACTAGGGTCAGATATCAAGCCAACTGAGCTTATTATAGTTTGGCTCGTTATGGCTCGACTCATTATCAAGCTGGCTCGGCTCGGCTCGTTATACTAACAAGATAGAAGCTCAGCTCAGCTCGGCTCGCTTGGCAGCTGGAGCTGGCTCGTTTGGCTCACAAGTTAACTTAATTTTTTTTCTTCCTATTGAGGTTATTCATACAGCAAAAAGACAGTGACGAGTACTGATTCAGGAAAAGCAAAATAAATAAGAAGATGGATGATTTGATGTTGGTTTGGGAAAATCAAGAAAAATAAATAAAAGCTAATGCTTGTTGTTGTGTGTTGGCTTGCAAGAGAGTAAGCAAAGCTGCCATTGCAAGACTCTAGCGAACAGTAGGCGTCGGGCAACTTACGCATGTGCCGTGTGCGGTGGCTCAGGAGGGGAACGGCCGAGCGGCTAGACCTGCGCAGAACGGCGGATGGGGGAATTCTAGGGCCTAGGGGAGGGAGCATGGTGTGGCAGAACCTCCTAAGAAATTGGGCCCACATGCACCTATCGTTGTCTTAATAGACCTTGGATAGCGTTCGCGAGTTCCCAACAACTCAACAGGTCTATCGGGTGTCCTCGAGAAACCCGAATCATCCATGATTCTCTTTTCAAATAGGATCCCAATCACAGACATTATAGATTACAACAGTTTATTCAAATATATACATCAGAGTAAAAGATAGCAGAAGTCTTAAGATAACATAGTTTACAAACCAGTTGTTTTCAAACTTACAATACCATAAGTGTCATACAACCATAGTAGCAGGATAATATTACATTAACTTTATTTATCATACAAACTAGTGCCTTGTCTAAAGGCCATTCATCACTCCTCATTGTCATTAACTTCAAACACAGACATGCAGCAGGGACCAAAACAAGCCTGCGCATGCGACTCACCTGCAACAAGGGTCAACAAACCCTAAGTACAAAAGTACTCAACAAGGCTAACCCGATGTAACAGGGGGTGAAAGACTTTAAAGATGTAGGTGTTGGGGCAAGGTAAGGGTGTAGCAAGATTCAAAAGTTCTTTGCCAAAAGCTTACTATTCTTCTTCCTATTTTCACGTTTACCCCTAAGTATTCTTAGGTCATTATCTCAACTAAGTGTTCATATCCCATGTTCCAAGCATTCTCATTCCATTCCTTTTCTCAAGTTTTAGTAATTCATCAGTCATGCATTGCTTCTGTAATGAATCGAGTCTCTATATCCACGGAGCACCAATAATTCAAATTGATTCAAGTCCCAACTAGGGATTCCTTATCACACGACATATGTAGAACTTAATCTTGCATACATCAACCTCACCACCGGATCCTCCTATACTAAGCCGTCTCCATGCCACCCGAGAGCACAACACACCTCAAATCCGACCACATTCCAGCCACGAGGGTACACGCTACTCCTGCCATCTCTCCACTCCTAGTGCGTGGGCATTTGTCTTAGTATCAGATTAGCCGAAGTAGGCTTACCGGAGTATGTGACATGCACTACAAAGTGTCTTGTTCAGAAGATCCACAATGAGTGGCCTTTAAGCGACATAGTCGGCAATATTACCCAACATTCAAGATAAGTCACCCGACTAGTCTCTAGTTCATTCAACCTTCTTTCTTTCTTTGGCCAGTATGCCATCTTTGATTGTATCAAAACTTTTATTTTGGAAGCCTATCATAAAGCATACTAAGCATTCTACGCCTTTGTAAATGAAAACATCTTCAAGGAAGGTAAACAATTAACAAGGTAGGTAATGCATCAAGTAGGTAACATTTGATTAAATCAACTTAATGCAATAGGTAACATAGGTGATAAACTTTTCAAAGTAAACAAGGTAATGGTTTAATGCATAAACTGGGGCTTGCCGTCGTTGACGATCTCAGGTTTCTGATCAGTACCACAATTATCGAATCCCGTGACAACCGGGGATTCTTGCAGAACTTGCTCAACTAGAATCGTTTCACTCTCGGGTTCTACACCAAATGATAACATATGCTTTAACATGATGATAATATAAACATGATGCTGTCATGGTACATGAAATATAACAACACTTCGAATACAACCATTTTTTCACGGTACAGTTGCAAGCCAACAAAACCAACTTGCAATTCTACCGTCAAGAACCACACATGTGACTTGACCAAACTGATCTTGAAACCCTACTGATCACAAAACATGATCAAAACAAGATTAAACACTTATCAAACATTTAGGGTTTGCTTTTATTTATTTTTGAATTAATTTGGAAATAAGCCCAAAAATGAACTTGTTCTAAATGACCTCAAAATTTTATGTAAGCTTCCTCATGACAAATTAGTGTACCAAAACAAATTTCATAATTTTTGGAATTGTACAGTGGCCTACAAAAATCATGGAAATTGCATTTATCAATTAATGGACTGAATATTTGAACATTAAAAATTTATTCAAATTTCAAGTTTCATATTTTTAAACCATACTAGAACTTGTGCTGAAGCTACACACAAATTTTCAGAATTTTTGGAGCTATGATTATTTTCCTACAAATTCCCAAAGTTTCAACACTATTCAAAATCTAGAAAAATATCAAAACTCACTATTCTCTCTCTCTCTCTCTCTCACTGACAGCCGGCCCCCACATGTCATCCCTAACCTCTGGCTTTGACCGTGGCATCGATGGCGCTGACCGGCGCTAACTTGCCGATGGTGAGCCCAACAGCGACGACCAAAGTACCAACACGTTCACAAGAACTAGGCGCATCGATCTATGGTATTTCGGAGGTTGATCACAATACGGAACAAGGCTGATCCCAGCCATGGCGGACGCGGTGGCACAGCAGCGTTACGCTGGTGAAACAAGACCGGTAATGGTGAAACAGAGAGTTCAGGAAGCATCACTGGCTCACCCTGAATGTGTTGAAGCAACGAGCGAGACCGGAGAAGCTATGGTGACGCGTTTCGACGATGTTCCGGCGACTGCAGTGGGCAAAACGAGCAGGCAAGAGTGGAATAAGCACTACAACATCAAGATGAAGCTGTAGAGTCAACAAGCAAGGGCAATAGCTCACCGGATGATGCTGGCCATGGTGAATCGGAGTTTTGGTCGAGGTCGCCGGCTACGAGGAAGATGAACGTGGACAGCGAGCTCTCGGCAAAATCAAGTGGTAGCAATAGGTCGGTCGGAGGCGCAAGGAGTATGCAGAACTAGAACACTGCTTTTCCGGGGCTATCTTGCGCTGAGGGAGCAAGAGGAGCTCATCGGAGTTGAGGCAGCGGCGTCGGGAAAACAGAGGGAAGGAAGAAAAGCAATTGACGCCGTCTGGGCTTTATAGCGCGGCCAGGAGCGCGCGGGATCAACACGCAGCGTGCTCCTCGCACCAGCGCGAAGCCGAAGGCGGCCATGGGCGTGCTTGGAAGACCGGAGAAAGGACGCCGGCGGTGGGGCGGTGGCGCCCTATTGTCAACTTGATTTCTGAAGTATTTACAGAATTGCCACTGAGTTCATTTTACAATCCCAATTTTTCTAAAGAAGTTGAAAATCTCCAAAAATGAAAGTTGCTCAACTTTTCAAACTCTACAACTTTGCTTTAATAAACATTTTCAAATTCTACCTCCATTTTGAAATTTGAATTTGGGATGCATTTGAGTATTTGAATCATTTCAAAATTACTCCAAATTTTATATGTAAACTTGAAAAGCTTTGAATACCAAAGTTGATCCTTATAAAATAAGCTTCAACTTTGCTTTTTGTCACCACCACAAATTCCAAATGGATTTTGAATTAGACAAAAGGGGCAAAAAGGACCTTTATGGTTTGAACTTGAATCCAAATTTGATTTGTTTACCTTTTTACTTTAACTTTGATTTTTGACCAGTAACATGGCCCATTAGGGTTATTTGAGTCAAATGACACATGGCCTCACATGATCACATGAAATTTGACCCTTGTGGTCATGATCTTTACTTAGAGTTTTGAATCACATTACATCACATAAAATAACAACTTATGAAATAAAGCTTATTTAGTGAATGCATTCAAAATTTTCTACTTTATGAATGCTTTGCAATGCATATGATGGCATGTCAAGTTTTAGTGCTAGGTCAAAACACCAGAGGTGTTACAACCCTTCCCCCTTAAAGAAATCTCATCCCGAGATTTAAAACCTAAGGCTAAGTAATGGAAAAGGAAATGTGTCAAACTAACACATCATAACTTTATTCAAAAGGCTAGTGAGGGGGTTTTCCATTCTGTTGACAAACGAGACAAGTTACAATATAGACAAGGTATTACAACTAGATAGAAGCGAAGAAGTCAGGAAAGTTTTCTTCTAAGTAATCCTCAGACTCCCAAGTAGCTTCATCTTCAGTGTGTTGATTCCATTGTACTTTGTAGAACTTGATTGTACGTCTTTGAGTGACTCGATCTTTTTGATCTAAGACTCTAATGGGGTACTCGGCATAAGTCAAATTAGGTTCTAGTTCTACATCACCAAAGTCAATCACTTGGTCAGGTAATTGAAGACACTTCTTTAACTGAGATACATGAAAGATATCATGCACAGCTGACATGTGATCTAGTAGCTTGACGCGATAGGCGACCGGTCCATATCGTTGTTGGATTTGAAAAGGACCTACATAACGGGGCGCCAACTTTCCCTGAATCCCAAAACAATGAACTCCCTTCATCGGTGATACCTTGAGGTAGACATGATCTCCCACTTTGAATTCTAGCGGTCGTCTCCTCTTATCAGCATAGCTTTTCTATCGGGATTGAGCTACCTTCATATTAGCTTGTATGAGTTTAACTTTCTCTTCAGCTTCCTTGACCACATCCAGTCCAAAGAACCAACGTTCTCCAGCTTCTGACCAATTTAAAGGTGTTTGGCACCTACGGCCATATAGTGCTTCAAATGGTGCCATTTTAATGCTCTCTTGATGGCTATTGTTATATGAGAATTCAGCTAAGAGAAGGCATTCATCCCATTTAGCACCATAGGAAAGGACACATGCTCTTAACATATCTTCAAGAATTTGATTTACCCTCTCATTCTATCCATCTGTTTGTGGATGATAAGCAGAACTATGGATAAGTTTAGTTCCCAAAGACTCATGTAGACTTTTCCAAAACTTGGATATGAACAATGACCCTCTATCAGAGACAATGGTCGAAGTGAGCTATCTTGGTTAGGCGATCAACAATAACCCATATTGAATTGTAGCCTGTAGATGTCCTAGGCAATCCCACGATGAAGTCCATACAGATATCTTCCCACTTACAAGATGGAACTGGTAATGAATGTAATGGACCTGCAGTCTTCATATGAACCGCTTTGACTCTCTAACAAATATCACATTTGGCCACATATTGAGCTATTTCTATTTTCATTTTGGTCCACCAATATCTCTTTCTCAAATCATGATACATTTTGTTGCTACCTAGATGAATGGAGTATCTTGTAGAATGAGCTTCATCAAGAATCTTCTTTCGCAGCTCCGGATTTTTGGGTACTACCAATCTATCCTTGAACCATACGACATCTGCTTCATCAATCTTGAAACATGTTGGTCTTCTAGATCTGACTTTATCCTTGATATGGGCTATGCCCTTACTTTTTTGTTGAGCAGCAATGATCTGATCTTTGATAGTGGACTCAACTACAATATTGGACAGGGAACCTTGTTCTATGATTTGTAAATTCAAATGCTCCATCTCTTGACACAATGTTCGTTGCATAGGTTTCACAGTTAAACAATGGCAATGACTCTTGCGACTCAGGGCATCGGCAACCACATTAGCCTTGCCCGGAAGATAGTGCACTTCTAAGTCATAATCTTTGATAAGTTCTAACCATCTTCTTTGCCTCATATTCAACTCTGACTGAGTGAAGATATATTTCAAACTTTTGTGATCCGTATAGATATGACAGATATTGCCCAATAAATAATGTCGCCAAATCTTGAGTGCATGAACAACAGCAGCTAATTCAAGGTCATGGGTGGGATAATGTTCTTCATGCTTCTTGAGTTGTCTGGAAGCATATGCTATGACTCTGCCTTCTTGCATCAGAACACAGCCAATACCAATTCCGGATGCATCACAATAGATATCAAATGGCCTCTCGATATCAGGTTGTGCTAATACTGGTGCCGTTGTTAGCAATTTCTTCAATGTCTGAAAGGCCTTCTCACATTCTATTGACCATACAAACTTAGTTTGATTTTTCAGCAGTCTAGTAATTGGCTTCGCAATTCTGGAGAACTCAGGGATGAACCGATGATAATACCCTGCCAACCCCAGAAAACTATGAACTTGATGAACAGTGGTAGGTGCTTTCCAGTTAAGGACTTCTTCTACCTTGCTCGGATCAATAGCAATACCACCAACAAATAGCACATGACCTAGAAATTGTACTTCCTCTAACCAAAATGCACATTTACTGAATTTGGCATATAGTTGGTGATCTCTTAATCTTTGTAGAACAATGCGGAGATGTTCCGCATGTTCCTCTTTGCTCTTAGAATAGATAAGAATGTCATCAATGAACACCACGACAAACTTATCCAACTCGAGCATGAAAACTGAGTTCATCAGGTACATGAAATGAGTTGGGGCATTGGTCAGCCCAAAAGACATGACTAGATACTCATATAGACCATATCGGGTAGTAAACGCTGTCTTTGGCACATCTTCTTATCTGATCTTAATCTGGTGATAGCCTAATTTCAAGTCTATCTTTGAGAGCACCTTAGCTCCCGCAAGTTGATCAAAAAGCAAATCAATTCGGGGTAAGGGGTATTTGTTCTTTATGGTGACTTCATTTAATGGCCGATAGTCAACACATAACCTTAAGGTTTGGTCCTTCTTCTTCACGAAGATAGCAGGGCATCCCCAAGGTGATGAACTAGGTTGAATGAAACCCTTGTCTAACAACTCTTGTAGTTGCATTTTTAATTCTGCTAGTTCTTTGGGTGGCATCCTATATGCTCTTCTGGACACTGGTGCTGTTCCTGGTTTTAGATCAATTCTAAACTCTACATCTCAGTCTGGTGGCAGACCAGGCAGATCATCGGGAAAGACATCCGTAAACTCACATACCACTAAAATTTTCTCAGCTTCTTCAACAATAGTTGCATAGACTATTTCCACTGTACTCTTAGGAAAGGAAAGTTGGATGAGAAGTTGGGTTTTGCTGTCAGGTGCATTTACCCTTATGGTTCTACACAGGACATCTATGATAGCCCCGAGTTGGGTTAACCAGTTCATACCAAGGATCACATCTATATCTTGATCCTTTAATATCAGCATATTGGTAGGGAACTCATAACCTCCCAAATCAATAGGTACATGTTGAACTACCTCCCTTGTACAGATTCGTCCCTAGGCGACTGTATATGATATGGTTCTTTTGTTTCCCTAATAGCTATCCCATGCTTCACAACAAATGTACGATTGATGAATGTATGAGATGCACCAGAATCAAATAAGGTAATTGCAGGATGCTTAGCAATGGGAAACATACCCATCATTACTGGTTCTCCTTGTGGAATAGATTCCACCTGAGTATAGAAGACCCTTCTAGTTTTCTTCTCAGCCTGACCCTTCTGACTGTTCTGAGCATTGCCCTTGTACTAATTCTGAGCTTGAGTAACAGGGGCTTTAGGTGCATCAGAATTGTTCTTCTTGGGATACAGACATTCTCGGGAAAAGTGTCCAGGTTTACCACAATTATAGCATGGATAGTTGTGATTCTGGGGAGTAGCATTATGGTTTGCATTATTTATATTATTTTGCTGCTGCAGTGCTTGTTGAGGATAAGGCGTATTAGTTGTAAGGCAAATAAAGATTTGCTGCCTGCCTTGGCCTTGTTGTGGGCGGATGGCGTATGGCCATGATTCTGAGGAGGGTAGACTATCTTTTGATGCTTTCCACTTGACGATCCAAAAGCAGATATTTTCTTTTTCTTCGCCTCCTTATGTCAGCGGTAATTCTCCTCTGAAGCGATAGCAATGTTGATTGTCTCATGATAAGTTGCGTTACCACAAGTTGCCATCATGGTCTAAAGTTTAGTGTTCAAGGCCTCTAAGAAAATGATCTTCTTCTTCCTGTCAGTATTCACATACTATATAGCATACTACGACAGGTGATTGAAGCGCCCAACATAATGCATCACCGGGTGCTCCCCTTGCTTAAGAGCCAAGAACTCTTCTAACTTCATGGTCATTACACCATCTGGAATATAGTGTGCCCTGAAGGCATCCTTAAACTCCCTCCAGGTGATTTGGTGACCAGCGGGCTGTACTGCTACCAAATTTGCCCACCAGGCACCAGCAGCTCCTCGAAGTTGCTGTGCCGCAAACCTTGGTTTCTGAATCTCGGTACAGTGAATTAGCTCAAACTTTTGCTCTATTGTCCTAAGCCAATCGTCAGCTTCTAAAGGCTCTTCTGCCTTAGAGAACATAGGCGGACATGTGTCAGTAAAATCAACATAGGTTGACTCATCATTTCCATTATTATGGCGGCCACGATTAGGGTATGGTGCCTGTTGGTTCTGCGCCAATTCCCTTAACAACCTAGCATTCTCTCCCATTGCATTGACGAGTGCGGCTATGGCATCTGCCATAGTCGAAGGCATTGGTGGAGGATTTGGGTACTCATCATCGTCATGCGAGCCACTAGCACCAGCTCGGGTGATAGGACGAGGCATCTGTTAGAGAAACACGTTTACTTACATTATTATTTATTGAAAGTAGTTAAAAGGTTTCATGCTACAAAGGGTTACTTATTTAAATTACATGTCTTGTATCCCACAAGACAACCCTAGTTTACTAGGAAAGCAGTAAAGGAACTATTACTACTTCGAGCTCTTAGTCATCGGCGTCCGTGCCCATACTGGATGAAACCTCATCTTCATCTGAGAAGTACACTAACTCCTCAGGATCCTCCTCTCTTCTTCATTCTCGACTTATCCTAGATCTACAATCATTTCTTCATCTGTAACTTCACCATCCCCATGAGGAGGATGAAGTTGAGCATACAACATGTGGACATTCTCATGAAAAATGGCATTGTCCATCTCTAGATCTTCTACGTAGAACTTCAGACTCATGGATGCATTCATTGGCTGCATCCTCTCGTGTCCAGGCTTCATTCCGTAGCTCCATGGTCATGGTGATGCCCCTTTGCATTTCTGCCAGCTCTTCTTGATCTTTGGCATGAGCTCGATGAAGAGTGTTGAGCTCCTTATTAAGGTTCTCAATGTTGGCAGGATTGCTTGAAGATCCTTCATCTCCTAGTTTCTTGGAACTTCCTTCACCAAGCTCATGGTTTTGTGGTGCCAACTGGTGATGAGGGACTCCTGTGAGGTCCCGTGGACTTGCGTGCGGTTACCTTGGTCTTTGCCATAGCCTGTAGAATTTAGGGTAGGACTATAAGAATAGCTTGAGGATAACGGAGGTTAGCAAGAATGGGATTGACATTACTTACCCAACCACTTCTTAAGGGGAATTATTATGCAAGGTGTTCAAGCATGATGCATGAATTGATCTTACGAATCTAGGTACAAAAGATTTATATAATCATAAGTACTAGATTTTTAATACATAGGACAAACCTAATCATATTATCTGCCATGAACTTTCAAATAAGATAGGATTGAGTCTAGATCAAAGGTAAGAAGAAAGAAATTTGAACTTTAAAATATCAAGTTCACTTTCTTTGATCCAAATCAATTTGAAGGTTTTCCAAAGTGACCTACAAAGATCTTAGATAGGAACTACTCTGATACCAGCTGTGGCAGAACCTCCTAAGATATTGGGCCCATGTGCACCTATCATTGTCTTAACAGACCTCGGATAGCGTTCATGAGTTCACAACAACTCAACAGGTCTGTCGGGTGTCCTCAGGAAACCCGAATCATCCACGATTCTCTTTTCAAATAGGATCCCAATCATAGACATTACAGATTACAACAGTTTATTCAAATATATACATCAGAGTAAAAGATAGCGGAAGTCTTAAGATAACATAGTTTACAAACCTGTTGTTTTCAAACTTACAATACCATAAGTGTCATACAACCATAGTAGTGGGATAATATTACATTAACTTTATTTATCATACAAACTAGTGCCTTTTCCAAAGGCCATTCATCACTCCTCATCGTCATTGACTTCAAACACAGACATGCAGCAGGGACCAAAACAAGCCTGTGCATGCGACTCACCTGCAACAAGGGTCAACAAACCCTGAGTACAAAAGTACTCAACAAGGCTAACCCGACGTAACAGGGGGTGAAAGACTTTAAAGATGCAGGTGTTGGGGCAAGGTAAGGATGCTAGCAAGATTCAAAAGTTCTTTGCCAAAAGCTTACTATTCTTCTTCCTATTTTCATGTTTTACCCCTAAGTCTTCTTGGTTTATTATCTCAAACTAAGTGTTCATATCCCATGTTCCAAACATTCTCATTCCATTCCTTTTCTCAAGTTTTAGTAATTCACCAGTCCTGCATTGCTTCTGTAATGAATCGTGTCTCCATATCCACAGAGCACTGGCAATTCGAATTGATTCAAGTCCTAGCTGGGGATTCCTTATCACACGACATATGTAGAACTTAATCTTGCATACATCAACCTCGCTACTGGATCCTCCTATACTAAGCCGTCTCCACGCCACCCGAGAGCACAACACACCTCAAATCCGGCTACATTCCAGCCACGAGGGTACATGCTACTCCCGCCATCTCTCCACTCCCAGTGCGTGGGCATTCGTCTTAGTATCAGATTAGCCCAAGTAGGCTTACCGGAGTATGTGACCAGTACTACAAAGTGTCTCGTTCAGAAGATCCACAATGAGTGGCCTTTAAGCGACATAGTCGGCAACATTACCCAACATTCAAGATAAGTCACCCGACTAGTCTCTAGTTCATTCAGCCTTCTTTCTTTCTTTGGCCAGTATGCCATCTTTGATTGTATCAAAACTTTTATTTTGAAAGCCTATCATATAGCATACTAAGCATTCTACGCCTTTGTAAATGAAAACATCTTCAAGGAAGGTAAACAATTAACAAGGTAGGTAATGCATCAAGTAGGTAATATTTGATTAAATCAACTTAATGCAATAGGTAACATAGGTGATAAACTTTTCAAAGTAAACAAGGTAATGGTTTAATGCATAAACCGGGGCTTGCCTTCGTTGACGATCTCAGGTTCCGGATCAGTACCACAATTATCGAATCCCGTAACAACCGGGGATTCTTCCAGAACTTGCTCAACTAGAATCATTTCACTCTCGGGTTCTACACGAAATTATAACATATGCTTTAACATGATGATAATGTAAACATGATGCTGTCATGGTACATGAAATATAACAACACTTCGAATACAACCGTTTTTTCACGGTACAGTTGCAAGCCAACAAAACCAACTTGCAATTCTACCGTCAAGAACCACACATGTGACTTGACCAAACTAATCTTGAAACCCTACTGATCACAAAACATGATCAAAACAATATTAAACACTAATCAAACATTTAGGGTTTGCTTTTATTTATTTTTGAATTAATTTGGAAATAAGCCCAAAAATGAACTTATTCTAAATGACCTCAAAATTTTATGTAAGCTTCCTCATGACAAATTAGTGTACCAAAACAAATTTCATAATTTTTGGAAATATACAGTGGCCTACAAAAATAATGGAAATTGCATTTATCAATTAATGGACTGAATATTTGAACATTAAAAATTTATTCAAATTTCAAGTTTCATATTTTTAAACCATACTAGAACATGTACAGAAGCTACACACAAATTTTTAGAATTTTTGGAGCTATGATTATTTTCCTAAAAATTCCCAAAGTTTTAGCACTATTCAAAATCCAGAAAAATATCAAAACTCACTATTCTCTCTCTCTCTCACTGACAGTCGGCCCCCACATGTCATCCCTAACCTCTGGCTTTGACCGTGGCATCGACGGCGCTGACCGGCGCTAACTCGCCGACGGTGAGCCCAACAGCGACGGCCAAAGTACCAACACGTTCACAAGAACTAGGCGCATCGATCTATGGTATTTCGGAGGTTGATCACAACACGGAACAAGGTTGACGTCGGCCATGGCGGACGCGGTGGCATGGCAGCATTACGCTGGCGAAACAAGACCGGTAATAGTGAAACAGAGAGTTCAGGAAGCATCAGTGGCTCACCCCAAATGTGTTGAAGCAACGAGCGAGACAGGAGAAGCTATGGTGACGCGTTTCGACGGTGACAGTGATCACGACGGAGCGGACCTCGTCGACGACGGCGTTCTGGCGACTGTAGTGGGCAAAATGAGCAGGCAAGAGTGGAATAAGCACTACAGCATCGAGACGAAGCCGTAGAGTGAACAAGCAAGGACAACAGCTCACCGGATGATGCTGGCCGCGGTGAATCGGAGTTTCGGTCGAGGTCACCGGCTGCGAGAAAGATGAACGTAGACAGCGAGCTCTCGGCGAAATCAAGCGGTAGCAACAGGTCGGTCAGAGGCGCAAGGAGTAGGCGGAACTAGAACACTACTTTTCCGAGGCTATCTTGCGCTGAGGGAGCAAGAGGAGCTCACCGGAGTTGAGGCAGCGGCGTCGGGAAAACAGAGGGAAGGAAGAAAAGCAATTGACGCCGTCTGGGCTTTATAGCGCGGCCAGGAGCACGCGGGATCGACACGTAGCGTGCTCCCCGTGCCAGCGTGAAGCCGAAGGCGGCCACAGGTGCGCCTGGAAGACCGGAGAAAGGACGCCGGCAGTGGGGCGGTGGCACCCTATTGTCAACTTGATTTCTGAAGTATTTACAGAATTGCCACTGAGTTCATTTTACAAATTACTCCCAATTTTTCTAAAGAAGTTGAAAATCTCCAAAAATGAAAGTTGCTCAACTTTTCAAACTCTACAACTTTGCTTTAATGAACATTTTCAAATTCTACCTCCATTTTGAAATTTGAATTTGGGGTGCATTTGAGTATTTGAATCATTTCAAAATTACTCCAAATTTTATATGTAAACTTGAAAAACTTTGAATACCAAAGTTGATCCTTATAAAATAAGCTTCAACTTTGCTTTTTGTCACCACCCCAAATTCCAAATGGATTTTGAATTAGACAAAAGGGGCAAAAATGACCTTTATGATTTGAATTTGAATCCAAATTTGATTTGTTTACCTTTTTACTTTAACTTTGATTTTTCGACCAGTAACATGGCCCATTAGGGTTATTTGAGTCAAATGACACATGGCCTCACATGATCACATGAAATTTGACCCTTGTGGTCATGATCTTTACTTAGAGTTTTGAATCACATTACATCACATAAAATAACAACTTATGAAATAAAGCTTATTTAGTGAATGCATTCAAAATTTTCTACTTTATGAATGCTTTGCAATGCATATGATGGCATGTCAAGTTTTAGTGCTAGGTCAAAACACCAGAGGGGTTACACGTGGGAGTTGGGGGCTAGGGTTTTATCATATTGGGCCAATGGACTATGGTATATATGGATTGATTCAAGTTGCTGTCATCTAGTTTACCTTGGCTCGTTTTGGCTCGTGAGCTGAATTGACCTGGCTTGTTAATTAACCGAGCTAAAGTGCTGGCTCAACTTGTTTAAAAATTCAAACAAGCCGAGCTCAAGCCAAGCCACTATCAAGTGAGTCGAGTGAGCTAGCGAGTTACTGAGTTTTTCATCCAGGCCTGGCGCCAACGTCCAAGTCCACGTCCACGTGATCTCGTTGGCAGGGAGCACCACTAGTCTAACCAGTAACAATGAGTCACTGTAGTTAAGCAAGAAAAAAACAGAGTCCGTTACTGAAGTGTTACTGGAATAATGCTAGATGTTATTGTGCACTAGTACAGGATCAAGCATTACTCCATGTTGAAAAAACCCTTTAGCCCTGATTTCCCAACTGAGATTGCGAATCCGGAACTAAAGCTCTCCTCCATTTAGTCTCGGTTGCTACCACCAACCGAGACTAAATGGGCCCCCAGACCTGTCTCGGGGCTGGCACGTTTAGTCTTAGTTGGTGTTTTCAACCGGTACTAAAGGTTTTTTTCTTTTCTTTTTTTATGATTTCTTTTCAATTCAATTCCTTTTTGTTTTAATTAGCTTTTCATATATAAATTCTACGCTGCTAATATATGTCCATACGTATAAGTTTCTGTTCGAGCATTATACATAAATAACACACTAAAATATATGAAACTATATATATACAAATATTTCAAGAGCTTGTACATGCATGGAATATGTACATAAAGTAACAAAAAGTTTGTACTCATGTCCTTAAGATTTCATTCAATCCTAATCTTCATCATGGCTAGGAGATATTCTTCTTCCATCATAGTGGTACGCGCCACTTGGACTTATGACTTGATCCATAAGAAATCCTGCTAATGAATCTTGAATTGCTTTCATCTGGTCACTTCGTATGACCCTTTGCTTCGACCATTCATGCTTCAATTCGAATAAAAAAGGAAAAGTATGAATATATATGATTATATATATCAACACAATAGTAATAAATAAATTGTGTATATTTTTACGTACTGCGAGGACCTCTTCACTTGTTTTCATCGAGTACTACATGAGGAACTCGCAAATGTAGTATCCACATAAGTTGCTCCCCGGTTCCTACAGCAGACAACATTTTACTAGAAAAAGAGACATCGTCAACCAATGAAACATGTAATAATGAATTGAACTAAATAAAGATGCGGTGACCTAACTAGTACTTATTAGGTATTTGACTATATCTAGAGGCACGTTCCAATCACCACAGTGTTTTTCTTAGTGAACGCAGCACAAGTACTGCCCAAGAAAATAAATAAATGGAGTTATTCTCATGATATCAATAAAATAGCTTTAGAGAGTATATAGTATGCGAGACTGAAATTACCACCGAAGAATATCTATCATTTCTTGGTAATATGCAACATCTAAAAAATTTAAATAAATAAATCACACGAATTTAAAACTATTTACAAAATCATTTTAAAACCAATTCTCAAATTGAGCTCTAAATCTTTCCTTGTCCAAATAATTGCTAGCCTAGCTCAACTTATTTTTAGCCCATTCGAATCAACTCCAACTCAGCCTCACTGCTTGTCTTCCTCCTAATCCTCTTGCACACGCACAGGATTCGCACGCTAAGCACGACGCCGACAGCCCTCGTCACCTCGCCGTAGCACCATTTACTCCGCCGCGCCGTGGCAAGCTAAGGCTTTGTTTAGTTCTAAAAGTTTTTTCAAAAAGTGCTACAGTAGTTATTACATTGAATTTTGTGATACGTGCATAGAGCATTAAATGTAGATGAAAAAAAACTAATTACACAATTTGGTTGGAAATCGCGAGACGAACGTTTTGAGCCTAATTAGTCTATAATTAAATACTAATTGTCAAATAAAAACGAAAGTGCTACATTAACTAAATTCCCAAATTTCACCCAACTAAACACAGCCTAAACTACAATTTCCATTGCCAGATACACCACTGCAAAACAAGCTAGTGCTGTACATCTCCGTCTCGTTGTGCACGTCAGTAACCATCTTCCAAGACCAGCCCCCTCTCGCTTTCCTGTATACGCACACAAGAACGTATACGGAACATGCAAGCCAGCAGCAATGGTCATTTCGCCGCTTTGCCATAACTCCGCCGCGCCACGCCAAGCCGCATGAAGCACGACGGAGCCTCCCATTCTACAGCGCCGCCGCAATCGACGACGGCCGGCCGCAACGCCACACTGCAAAGCATGCACGCCATCAATGGCAGCTCAAGCTTGCCGGTTCTCCATCCTGTACCGAAGACGACGTATGCCTCTCCCACGCCTATAAAAGGGGGACGCCATGGATGTCCTCCGCCACACCACCAAGCTGCCAAGTTCGTCGAAGCTCTTCCTGTCCAAATCCTCCCTCTCTGTTATTCCACTGAAGTCCGGCCGCGGGGCTAATCTCCGAGGTTAGCTGTCGTCCTTCTAGTTGAGCAGCAGCCAGCAGGTTAGCTTCTTCGTCAACTCCGTCATTCACAGTAGCCATGTGGCCCACAGCCAAGTGCATGTCTAAAAGCCATGCACCAACCCCACAAAACAAAACATGCACAGCACCAGCCATGCAAATCCCATCGGCCCCGTTCGCCTAGGCGAATCTTGGCTGCAATCAGCTAAAAAACACTGTTTTTACTGAAATGTTGTGAGAGAAAAATACTGTTCCGACAAAAAAATAAGTAGAACAAGCTGAATATGGGGTAAGCCAAACGAGACCATCACATGAACACCAAGCACTAGCCTCCCTTAATCATGCATTAGTTATTTTCCGTGTGATTAAATTTCGGCCACCTCACAAAGCCAAATGCCGGATCTGATTCCATTGATTCTTCTTCCTAAATTCATCTAAAATCACGTTCTACCCATCCAGACCAATTTCTTCCCCTCCTTCTCTTCTCTTCTCCCTGCCTCTCCCGCAACTGGGCCGGCCCGTTGCCGCACACGGCCCAACTCGTCCTCGCCTCCTCTTCTCTCCCTCTCTCTCGCTGGCGTGTGGGACCCGGCTATCAGGCCCGTCTTCAACCTCAGGCCAGCAACGCAAATACTGCATCACCGCCGAGCTGCCTGGCTCCGCCGCCACCGCCTCGCCCCGACGAAGTAAAGGACTCTGGGATGCTTGCGAGATCTTTTCCTAACCCCACCTTCACCTCTCCCCTCTCCTCTCTCTCCCTCACGGCACCTCCCTCGACATGCGGCAGCGAACACACCCCACCGTACCGCCATGAGTGAGCCCAAGCTCTCTCGGCCGCATGCGTGGGCAAGCCCGCACTGTGGCGAACCGACCTAGCAGGATTAGGCACGTGTTAGCCCCATGGGGTGACCTCGGCGGGCGAGAAATATCTCGCCGCCGAACCGACATAAATAGGCCTGGCCAGTGCCGCTCCAGCCTCGCCTCTCCACCACCAGCTCCGCCACGAGCAAGAACACCCCATCTCCTCCTCCTTTTTCCCTCTCCCCTTCTCCTCCTTGCTCTACTCCGATTTCCCCCAAATCGGGAGTGGCCGGCGCCATTGAAGCCGCCTCCCTCTTTCTTCTCCACTGTTGCACCACCGGTCGATTGGGCTAGCAGGTGAGTCACCGAGCTCCTCCTCTTCATTTCTCTGTAGCTAGTTGAGCGTCTATGCCTCTGTGACACACTACCGCCGAGCACCGTGCCCACCAAGCCACCATGGCGGACAGCCACCGTCGACCAAGGTCTAGCCGGGCACTACACCATCACCACTACACTTTGCCGCTCACTCGCACTCACATACATGTAGTTAGTTGTTCAGATTAGGGCCTCTTATGAGGTCCTCGGTCCCAATCTTTATGACGTAGGATCTTGACCTTGATAACTAGCTGATGAACAGCCTGATAACTTGCTGCAAGTAGCGATAACTAGTGCAACCTAGCAAATAAAACTCGAAGCCAACCACCATCTTTAAATGACAACCTAAATTGAGGATTCACCCAACCACATTCTCAAAGAACCAACCAACACAACCTACTATTAATCGAGGAGAACCTCGAACGGAGTAGGAGCACCAATTGGCAGTGGATGAAGCCGCCGCTTCTGTAATCCTGTGAAGGAAATCACAAGAGCAAAGGGGTAAAGATCTCTCTCTGGTTTTGTTAGCACATAGCTAAACAAGGGGTTTTGGTTTTACCATTATCAAAAGTCTTCCGAATTCTATGAAGCAATGTGGTATTTATACTAGGAACAACCCTTCTAGATAGGTATGAACACGAAATAGAAATAAAAAGACTAAGTATGTGAAAAGGCTTCTACGAAATGGATTTCCCAGAGTCTTCACGGGCTGTTAGTTTCCAGAGCAGTCTCCACTAATAGAGTTGTAACTCCCTATTGGGAAGTCCAAATGACAAGCCGTTTGTTAGGTTTGAAACTAGATTCAATACGCTTTCCATCCATGTGCAGCATGCACCACATAACATTGTAGAATGGTACGGTTTTGAACGGGAAGTTGTACCAACATTCTGTCATGACAGACTATTGACCTTTGAGCAATCTTGACTAATCTGAGCATAACTCTTGATTGTGACTTCCAAATGAGGTGGGATTTGTTGCATTGGAAAGTAGACTTGATAAGCTTTCCAAAATGTCCTCATAGACCTCCAACCTCAAGGAATCAAGAGTTATGATAGTTTCTTTCTGCTGGTCCATTTTTCATTGTAGCGGTCTGATCTGATGGTCTATCTTTCGCTGTAGCGGTCCTGATTTTGCTGGTCCGATTTCCACTGTGTTGGTCCGATTCTCATGATCCGATTCATCCTTCTATTTATGTGTATTCCTAAGTACAACCAAAGCAGAACTCTTAGGTAGTATAACATTCTTAGAAGTGTTGGAATTATAATCAATTAGGAATGAATTCACCTGCTCTTGTAGTTTGTTGGCACGTCTTCATGAAAATGACCCTTGATTTGTGTCTTCAATGTTGTATTGCGAATGGTTGACACTTGAGCAAGCATGTATGGTTGAGATGTCCTCATCAGTCTCTAGGTCCGTATCCACCGCACGGCACCACCGTGACCTCTCCGGTGAACCGCCACCGTCGTGGGCACTTGCCGCCGTCGGCGACTCCGCCACTGGCTACGGTGTGACCCCGCGAGCACCGTCCACCACTCATCTGTCATCGCCGAGGGCTGACGCCGCTGGTGTAACCCACTCCGGCAAGCTTGGCACCTCCTCCCCTGTTTCCGTCACTGGCATGGCCACTGTCCGTCACCGTTCCTCTTCTCTCCTCCTTCCTCTCACTCTCGTGGGACCAAGGGGTAATGGCGATGCCATCACCATCCCCTCCCCATCCATCCTCCCTCCTTCCCCTTTCTCTCTCTGTCACATAGGCCCGCGGCCTTAACACCGCTGCCGCCGTCATCTACTGACTGGACAGCTAGCCCCACCTGTCACTCACACACACACGCCACACACATAGCGCTGGGTACATTTAGGAAAATGCTAGGTACACCCAGTTAGTGTACAAAGAAGGCTATAAAACCTATTTTTCTAGCTTAGAAAAAATCCTAGAAAATTTGTAAATAAACTAGATGCATTAGGGAATTTAATCATATAGTTTGCATCTGTTTTCATGCACCATAAAATACATGTAAAATTCCATCTAGATAATTAGCTATAAAGTAAACTTCTAAAATGCATAACTTTTGTATCCTAACTCAAACCACTTCTAAAATTCATCTAAAGTCTAGCTCTATGCATTCATCCTGGTACCACCATATTGTTCTATGTTTGCGTTTCTCTTTTCTTTGTGTTTGGCGGTAGTCTTATTTGATAGCTACGCCAACAGACGATAGTGACTACCGGGAAAGCGAAGACCCTAACTACGAGAACGTGCGGGAAGAAGCCAACAGCAAAGGCAAGTCCTAGCTCCCCTCACTACTATAAGAATAAATTTGCACAGCATGGCCAAAATGCGCTCCGTGGCGGGCACCTCTTTTGCCCGCCACGGTTAACCGGTGGCCGGCCAGCGAGGCCGGCCACCGGTGTCACGGAACCGACCAATTTATAAGAGCACAAGTACAAAAACAATCGCCGGAATGATCAAATTCTCGAACTTGAGCCCATATAAACCCGGTAGTCAACCGAAATCTCGAAGGATTTCAAACCAACTTGCATACAACCAAGATCACAGTAATCCAACATAACATATCGTACGTTACAACATTTCACAGATGTTCGCAAATAGATTACATCATCACAGAGTCATTGTTATTACAAAACGAGTCTTGTAAAACATGCGGAAGCAAATAGTTTAACTCACACACCGAGTTCAAATACACATACTGGTTCGCTGATCACAGACCGCAAAAGCATTCAGATAAGAGAAAGGAGATCATGCCCATGATCTAGTCCTCATCACCCGCCGGGTGGAGACAATACTTGCAGAAACCCTGATATAGAAGGTCATCTGCAACAAGAGAGAATAAACCCTGAGTACGAGAATGTACTCAGCTAGACTTACCCGTCGAAAACCAAACAAATGACACCAAGGATTATGCATAGCTTAAAGTAGTGGAGCTGGCTGACATTTTCTCTTTGCAGAAAAAATTATAAGTAATAATGATCAACTCTTAACCTGAACTAGCAGTAACTTTTTAGCCATTAACCTGTCATCTATATTAGCACCTGTACTAAGCAATCATTTTATTAGGGTGCAAACATTAATAACCATATCAGGTATTCATTGTGGCAACCTTATCATCATCCATTTAACCATATCGTTAAATTAATTGAATCTACATTGCCGCTGCTCAGTCAAGTTCTCACTATCCGGGAGAGACAGCGATTCGAATCGATTCCTATCCAGCTGGAGGGGTATTCCTAAACACAAACCCTGCTTCCCCCGTCAGGGTCGCAACAAGTCACCTTTGGTACAATTTAGGAGTCGCGGGGCTGAACAGATCGGCATTCTCAGAGAACCACTCTGCCAAGGTTGTTCGGGACTCTAACCCACCTTGGACTTATGCCAATAGCTCTCCGCACATCCTTACTACCTCCAGAGTGCCGCCACTACTCGCGTTCCCGGCCTGAATCGAGCTACTAGGCTTCGCGGTCGGAACGACTTATCCGGCCAGCTAAGTGTTAGGCTGCGTTCAACATGACATGAGGACGTACAGCGTATCGGTCCTTAAACGACTCAGACGGAGTCACTATGTTCAAACCTACACAAGACCCCGCCCGGTCTTAATTCATTATTTACATGGTTCTTTTCCACGATAGCAAATATAGCCAACCGTGATCCACCTCATCCTAAAGCTCGCAGGTGACAGGAAATCACCTGACTTCTACCGCACTAAGCATGGCTAAGCATTTAATCCGTCCTGGACTTAAATGGGATTCCAGTGCGATATCTGGACAAGGAAGGATATATAATGCAGCAATTGGTTCCAACCAATTCCTATACTTAATGCATCATCAACAATAAAAGATACTCAATGTATTTGTGAAAACATAGGAGGCTTAATATGCTCCGGGGCTTGCCTTTCAGGAACGAGGAAGGCTGGTGGTCAGGGCACTCGGGCAATTCCTCTGCGACGACTGCTTCATCGGCTTCCTGCACTTCGGGTTCCTCCTGGTTGGCTCCCTCGAACTCCAGCAACGTCACTCCCTCCGGCACACCTATTGCATGAATGCGCAAGATAAATATCATGGATGCACATGTACGAATGTCGGGGATGCTCGGGGAATGCACATGTTCGCTGTAGTTTGCATATTCCAACTTAAGCCCTATTCAAATCACTTTCACTTACCACGTTTATACAACCTAAGGTATAATTGCTCATCTTCCGTTAATGACCTAGCACCTGCACCTAAGCATATTCTTAAGTTAGGCTAACCCCTAAACAATCAACGAGAACCTTGCAACAAATACATTCAAGCATTTGTATTTCAGCAAAATAAATACTATGTAGCGGCGCAGTAAACTAGTCATAACTGAAGATTTATAAATCCAAATGATATGCAACAAGACAATCTGGAAAGCTTATAAAATTGTCTACAATATAATTTCAGACCTCAAAGCATGATTCAAACCTTTACCAGGTCGAATCCATCCATCAACAGAAGTCTATCCTCACAAGGCAGAGAATAAGCAAAATCTGCAACCTAACTTTAAACAGCTGTAGTTTCTAAACTACTGGGCCAATTGCCCTCAAATTTTGATAGGAGCTAGACACATACATTATATACAACTTTTGTTTTCATCACAATCACAGAAAACCAAAATATCATGGGGAACTTTTCAAAGTCCCCAGATCTGTCCAGAGGGACATAATGCAAACAATTAATTACTAACTTATGATATAAACACTTAATTGGACAAAACTAACTTTACTGATATATCACACATATCACAAGAACACCAGAAAGTAGGGGGTTCATCACCAAAACATTTCCTCTAATACCTTTCTTAATTTATTTAATTAATTAGAGAAAATAGTAAACATATATGAAAGCTACACCATTAAATCTACAAAAATTACAGTAGACCCTACATGCCCTAAGTAGACTACCATAAAAATTTCACACCATTTTAGTAAGTACAACAGCCTACACAAAAATGGTAAGGCAGAATGGCTTAAAATGGCATAATTAGGAAACCTTAGTGAAAAGTGTCAAGCAACAGATTTCATATTTTTCCTAGCATCTATAAGGTACCAAGATACTACCTACCAAGTTTCATGGCCATAGGATTCATAATTAATTTACTAAAATTTACCCAAGTATCTACCAATGATAAAAGGAAAATCTATAACTCAAAAACTACACATGCAATGACTCTTAAATTTTAACCAGAGCTTCTAACATACAAGACTAGCTTACCCACAAAATTTCACAATTTTTGGATCAAGGAAACTCAAGATATGATTTAAACAAGTTTGCATGCATTCAAAAACACATTTCAAGTTCCTATTTAATTCATCCAAAATTTCTACATAAAGTGCTCAAGACATATTTTTCTTAAATACTAGACCTAACTGTGAGTCTAACAAAATTGGAATTACTCAATTTGGATCTACAAAACAGGAGATACAAAAATATCAAATCAGCATTCAAAACTGCATTTTTGAACTAGCTTAAGAATCCCTAGCCACTGACGTGTGGGACCCCGGCTGACAGCCGACCCCACCCGTCAGCGATACAGAACAGAGGAGGCGGCTCCGACGGCGCGGAAGACGGCGCAGCTCGCCGACGGCGAGAGCTCCGGTGACACCAGGGTTACCTACATGATCTACGTGATGCGGTGAATCGATTGGTGCGACTAGCTCGAGCTATGACCTAACGGAGGTGGCTCGTCGCCGATGATGGCGGCACGGCAGAGCTCCGGCGCGAGCTGCCGGCGACGGCAAGCCACGGCTAGCTCAACCGAGCACGGCGTGAGCTACCAGAAGTCGCCACGGTGCTAACACGGCAAAGAAACAGGGACAGGACGATTCCTAGCTACCCCGGCCACGGCGGCCTCATCTCCGGCGAGGTCACGCCCATGGCGGTGACGGCGGAAATGGTCACTGTGACCTTACCAAAGCACGAACGGCGCAGCTAGGAGGTGGAGAAGGTAGAGGAGGACACGGCGGAGCTATGGTGAAGACGGAGTTCGCGTTTTTGCAGTGGTTCGCGAGCTCGGCTACGGCGAAGCTTTGCGGCAACAATGGCGGAGCGACTGAGCTCGCTTGCTGCGCGCCGTGGGGCGACGAAATGAAAAATTGAGCTGGTGCACTGGTCGGTCAGGCGCGTGTTAGTGTGCCCGTCGTGGCTGGCCTTGCCAGGGCGTCCGCGGCGCGTGGCCGCACGGTCAGACGACCGGCGACGGGTGTCACCACGCGTCGGCTGGTTTCTGAATCGGTGAACACTGTAGATGTCTGAACTTTTCGATTCAGAGCTCAAAGGTGCCGACTGACAGGGCAAGTTTAACACCGATTAACTCCTAAACCAAGACGAGTTAGAAGAAACAATGAACATGAAAGTTGTAGAGCTATAGTAGGGCTACAACTTTTATTTAGAAATCAACAGCTAATTCTCCATGGATCACGAGTTATATCAAGCCAAGGTTGAGGTCATGAAACTGAAATTGCACTTAGGACTTAGAAATAATTTCAAGTGTTGAATCCACCTTCAAAGCTGACTTGTGGGACCTTTTTGGGCATGTTGTGCATATTTTCATGAGATGGCCATAAAATAACTTTTGTTCCTTACATAATTCTCTACAACTTTGCTTTAGGTTGTCCAGACATGCAAACATCCTAAGCTACACTTTTTAAACAGTCAAACAAAAGGTTCAGGGGTCAAATTTGGTCAAACCATGACTTGGAAAACTAATTAGTCAAAGTGACCAACATGAACAATGTTCCAAAAGACATTCTATGTGTAACTAAGTTACTTACAAGCATTTCTAGCCATACCATACATTGGTCACACAAGAATCAATCAAGGTATGTACTGAAACAATGAAAAACACAAGAATTGTTACAGATGTTTCATAGTCATGTTTCACAGGTTTCATGATCTTGTTGCATAGTATTAACTAGTCTTGTTTCACTAAGTGAGTGGCACATGTTGCACTTAAGTGTTGCACACTTTACATTTCATAAAAGAACAACACACATGAAATATACAACACGTTGCAATGTTTCGAAATTATGTTTCATGTGCTATAAGTTCACGAATGGATGCATGATGCTCATGTTTATGAAATGCAGTGCAAATGTGGAAGCTAAACACCAGGGGTGTTACAGCCCTCCCCCCTTATAAAAATCTCGTCCCGAGATTTGAAAAGCATACCATTGTTGATAGAATTCCTTATAACCATCCCTCAAATAGTCTTCCCTTTCCCACGTTGCATCGCGTTCACTACCCTGATTGCTCCACATGACTTTATAGAACTTGACTACCCGACTCCGAGTCACTCGCTCACGAGTGTCAATCACTCGAACCGGCTTTTCTTCAAAGGTCAAATCTGATTTTAACTCGATATCCCCCAATGGAACTCTCTCTTCAGGGACGCGAAGACATTTCTTTAATTGGGATACATGAAAGACATTGAAGATAGCACTCATCTTAGGAGGTAATTGAATCTTGTACGCCACTTTACCACTTTGTCCAATGATTTCAAACGGACCAACATATCTCGGTGCAAGCTTTCGCTTCACACCAAAGCGTTGGACACTCTTCATAGGTGAGACTTTTAGATAAACGAAGTCTCCAACTTCGAACTCAATAGGTTTCCTACGTCGATCAGCATAACTCTTCTGCCTAGCTTGAGCTGCGGCCATGTGGGTTTGGATAGTACGGACTTGTTCTTCAGCTTCTTGAACGAAATCAATTCCATAATATCTCCTTTCACCGGCTTCTACCCAGTTCAACGGGGTTCTACACTTCCGGCCATACAATGCTTCAAACGGTGCCATCTTTATGCTCTCTTGATAACTATTATTGTACGAGAATTCAGCTAGGGGTAACCATTTTTCCCATGAGCCCTTAGCCGAGATGACACAAGCTCTCAACATATCTTCCAAGATTTGATTTACTCGTTCAGTTTGCCCATTGGTTTACGGATGATAGGCAGAACTTCTTACGAGCTTAGTCCCTAATAACCCATGTAAGTGCTCCCAAAAGCGAGCAGTGAACTGAGGTCCTCTATCTGAGATAATAGTACGAGGGATCCCATGAAGTCGGACTATCTGGTTGAAGTACAACTCCGCGTAGTCGGTTGGACGAAAGTCTATGCGGACAGGAATAAAGTGTGCCGACTTGGTCAGTCGGTCCACAATTACCCAAATTGAGTTAAAATTCCTCTGAGTGGTAGGGAGTCCAACTATAAAATCCATACTTATCTCTTCCCATTTCCAACCTGGAATAGAGAGTGGCTGAAGTAATCCAGCTTTCATGTGCACAGCCTTGACCCGACAACAAGTGTCACACCTAGCCACATAAGCGGCTATCTCTTTCTTCATTTTGGTCCACCAAAATCGAGGCTTTAAATCATGATACATTTTACTACTACCAGGATGAATAGATAGTTTAGAGGAATGAGCTTTAGATATGATTTGGTTTCTGAGCTCTCTATCCTTCGGAACTACTAACCTATCCTTGAACCATAACACGCCTTCCTCATCTACTCGAAAATGTTTGGTTTCTTGCTCTTTCATCTTGCGCTTGATGTGAAACACACCTGCATCTGTCTTCTGTAGCTCGATAATTCGACTCTGTAGAGTACAACTGACAGTGATGTTGTGCAGGACTGCAGGATGAAGGAGCTTTGACAAATGGACATCACTCTCAATCAACGAGTGGCAATGAGACTTTCTGCTTAAGGCATCCGCGACGACGTTTGCCTTGCCAGGGTGATAGTGCACTTGAAGGTTATAATCCTTGATCAACTCGAGCCATCTTCTCTGACGCATATTTAACTCTGGTTGAGTGAAGATGTACTTGAAGGCTTTTGTGATCAGTGTAGATGTTGCACACATTGCCAAGCAGATAATGTCTCCAGGCCTTCAAAGCATGAACAACAGCAGTGAGTTCCAAGTCATGCAGTTGGATAATTCACTTCATGCTTCCGAAGTTGGCGAGAGGTATAAGCGATGACTCTACCCTCTTGCATAAGAACACCTCCTAACCCAATACCTGATGCATCACAGAACACATCAAAAGGTTTCTCGATATCCGGTTGTGCCAAAACCGGAGCCGATGTTAGAAGAGTTCAGCAGGGTATGGAAAGCCGCATCACACTCAGGAGTCCAGACAAACTTCATGTCTTTTTGCAGCAATCGAGTCATAGGCTTGGCTATTTTAGAGAAATCCGAGATGAAGCGACGATAATAGCCAGCCAACCCCAGAAAACTCCGAACCTCATGCACCGAGATGGGAGCCTTCCAGTTCAATACTTCTTGCACCTTGGTGGGATCAACCATAATTCCACCATCGGACAACACGTGTCCAAGAAAAGGTACCTCATGAAGCCAAAATTCACATTTGCTGAACTTTGCATACAGCTGGTGTTCTCGCAATCTAGTAAGAACCACCCATAAATGTTCAACATGATCTTCTTCATTCTCAGAATAGACCAGGATATCATCTATGAATACCACCACAAATTTGTCCAACTCAGGCATAAACACTGAATTCATCAGATACGTAAAATGTGCGGGGGCATTGGTCAATCCAAAAGACATAACAAGGTATTCATACAGACCATATCTTGTAGAGAATGCAGTTTTTGGGACATCCTCAGGCCGAATTTTGATTTGATGATACCCAGATCTCAAATCAATCTTGGAAAAGACTTTTGCTTTAGATAACTGATCAAACAAGATATCTATGCGTGGCAGAGGGCACTTATTCTTGATTGTAACTGCATTCAAGGGTCTATAATCTACACACATGCGTAGAGATTGATCCTTCTTCTTCACAAAGATGGCTGGGCACCCCCACGGAGATGAACTAGGGCGGATAAAGCCTTTCTGTAGCAGTTCATTCAACTGGGTCTTGAGTTCAGCTAGTTCATTGGGAGGCATTCTATATGGCCTTCTAGATATGGGAGCTGTACCAGGAAGCAACTCTATCTTGAACTCTACTTCTCGATCCGGGGGCAATCCAGGCAAATCATCGGGAAAAACATCCGGAAAGTCACACACGACAGGGATATCTGCCATAGACTTTGCTTGCACCGCATTGGTCGTGCAAGAAAGATTGATGTCCTTGGGTAACTGTACTAGAAAACCCTCCTGATTACCAGGATCTCTGAGCATGACTACTCTAGTTGACGTATCAATAAGCACTCCATGACGGCTCATCCAGTTCATTCCCAATATCACATCGATACCTAGCCCCGGTAAAACTACCAAATCAACCTGATAACTTCGCCCCTCTATCACAAATTGTACGTCCCCAACTACCAGCTTGGTTGGGATAATACCACTGGCAGCCCTAATACAATAACCCTCACCCTCAACAGTATATGTTTTCTACATAAACTTGGATGCAAATGATGGACTAATGAAGGAATGCGAAGCACCTGAATCAAAGAGTACAACTGCGGGGTGTTGGTCAATCAGAAACTTACCGGCAGTCACTACCTCACCTGAAGGAATCTCAGTAATATTAGTGTGGTTCACTTGTCCTTGACGGCCAACCTAGTAATTATTCTTCTTAGGGTAAGGGCATTCCCTTGCCCAGTGGCCTGTCTTATTGTAGTTCCAGCACGGCATGTTGCTTGGTGGAGCCCTGGAACTGCCCTGACTGGTAGTGCCCTTGGGAAGAGCAACTGTAAATGCCTTGCGGAACCCAGTCTTGGCGGGATTCTTCTTCTGCGGGGGGCGAAACTTGGCGGCTGATGCTGGAGGACAGAATGGAGCCCTTTGTGCGACGGGAGCCTTAGATTGTGAGGCGCCCGCCTCATAGGCCCTCTTACGACATTTTGAAGCAGCATACACAGCATTGTTGTTCTCTTGCGATAAAGCATCACTCACAAACTCATTAAAATGAGCGCACTTGCAATTTCCCATGGTCTTCATCAGTTTGGGGCTAAGTCCCCGCTTGAAGCTTGCAATCTTCTTGGCATCTGTGTCCACAAACTCGGTAGCATACCTTGCAAGGTTGTTGAAAGCTTGCAGGTATTCGTTCAGGCTCTTGTTTCCCTGAGTCAGCTTCATGAACTCTGTATGTTTGATCGCCATAAGACCAGGAGGAATGTAATTTCCCCTGAAAGCAGACTTGAACTGATCCCATGTGATTTGGGCATTAGCAGGCATAGTGGACCGATGATGACTCCACCAAATGCCAGCAGGCCCATGAAGTTGGTGCGATGCGTACTCAGTTTTTAGCACCTCAGTCAAGCGGAGCAGACGGAACTTCTGCTCGAGAGTATTCAACCACTCATCAGCTTGTAGAGGCTCCTCAGCCTCCTTGAAGATTGGGGGTTTCGTGTCAAGGAAATCCTTGAAATCACTGTATTGATTTGGATCCGGTCCTTGGCGTGGACCACGGCCATCACGATTCGCAATCGTACGGAGGGCCTCGGCCATAGTGCGCTGTCCTTCCGCAAGCATTGCTATAAGTTCCGTGGTGTGGGTGGTGGTGGCGGAAGATCATCATCATCACTCGCACCGGTGGAACGAGTACGAGGCATCTGCACAATGCGCAACCAGTAATTATTGATGATGTTAGCACATTGGAGAGGAACAATATAATTGTGCCAAACTGTATTTACTGACGAGAATGAAAGCTTCATACAATAAACAGAGGCAATGATTCATTCCCCTAATCGCCACATCATCAAGTAGATTACTAGCACCATGCGCAGTGCATTCCAACATGACAAGTTTTAAACTTCACCATTACAATACGCATCCCCAAGGGAGTGAATTAAAGTACATTACCAGTATGACTGCAAAAGCTTAACTCGTGAGACTTGCTAACAAACTACTCGTCGAAGTGATTACTGTCCACATTGGAGACACCTTGGACTTCTTCTGGGTATTCCTCTCCTTCTAACTTCTTGCTGAGAGATTTCACTTTATACTTGGGTTAAGCAATTATAAGGGAGGGAGTAATGCAATATGAATGTCATGAGTGAATATGATGCATGCTCGTTCCGTACGTCCTCCCAAACCTAAGAAAATTTAAGCTTTAGCGGACTATACGGTGGCATACATACGTTCTCTCAATTAGGGTAACTAGTCGATCTACACGGTGCGTTGTTAGCGTACCTGCAGAAAAACTTCATTGCAGCCCAACCCAACAAGATATAATGCTAATTACACAAGTCATACTAAGATACTCTCCATATATACATCCCCCGATATATATACTTCGGTATCCAAGCTACCCGAGAAATGTACCCACAATTAAGTACTTTCATATATACATGTATGCAACATGTAATTACTCCAGTAACCACAACTAGCTCTCCCCTAGACCGACGGTTGGACGGTCAGGCTCTCTCAACTCACACTTACCTTAGCGTAGAGGCAATTGATCCATACATTACCATTCAAACGAATGGCATCCATGCTATATCACGCCGCATGGACGACGAAATAGAGACAATCAATTCCCCCAAGTCAGTAATTATATATAAGCCACCTAGAAGTCCTTAAGTGGGCTATAAGGGATGTGATCAGCAGTATACCATAAAAATTTTGATTTTTGAATACTTATATATATAATTATAAGTTTGAAAACCATTTTTACAACAAAAGCTTTTGTTTTAAATAGCCGTAAGACATGTTTAATGTTGAATCTAGCTCTGATACCAGCTGTCACGGAACCGACCAATTTATAAGAGCACAAGTACAAAAACAATCGCCGGAACGATCAAATTCTCGAACTTGAGCCCATATAAACCCGGTAGTCAACCGAAATCTCGAAGGATTTCAAACCAACTTGCATACAACCAAGATCACAGTAATCCAACATAACATATCGTACGTTACAACATTTCACAGATGTTCGCAAATAGATTACATCATCACAGAGTCATTGTTATTACAAAACGAGTCTTGTAAAACATGCGGAAGCAAATAGTTTAACTCACACACCGAGTTCAAATACACATACTGGTTCACTGATCACAGACCGCAAAAGCATTTAGATAAGAGAAAGGAGATCATGCCCATGATCTAGTCCTCATCACCCGCCGGGGTGGAGACAATACTTGTAGAATCCCTGATATAGAAGGTCATCTGCAACAAGAGGGAATAAACCCTGAGTATGGGAATGTACTCAGCTAGACTTACCCGTCGAAAACCAAACAAATGACACCAAGGATTATGCATAGCTTAAAGTAGTGGAGCTGGCTGACATTTTCTCTTTGCAGAAAAGCATAAGTAATAATGATCAACTCTTAACCTGAACTAGCAGTAACTTTTTAGCCATTAACCTATCATCTATATTAGCACCTGTACTAAGCAATCATTTTATTAGGGTGCAAACATTAATAACCATATCAGGTATTCATTGTGGCAACCTTATCATCATCCATTTAACCATATCGTTAAATTAATTGAATCTACGTTGCCGCTGCTCAGTCAAGTTCTCACTATCCGGGAGAGACGGCGATTCGAATCGATTCCTATCCTAGCTGGAGGGGTATTCCTAAACACAAACCCTGCTTCCCCCGTCAGGGTCGCAACAAGTCACCTTTGGTACAATTCAGGAGTCGCGGGTCCGAACAGATCGGCATTCTCAGAGAACCACTCTGCCAAGGTTGTTCGGGACTCTAACCCGCCTTGGACTTATGCCAATGGCTCTCCGCACATCCTTACTACCTCCAGAGTGCCGCCACTGCTCGCGTTCCCGGCCTGAATCGAGCTACTAGGCTTCGCGGTCGGAACGACTTATCCGGCCAGCTAAGTGTTAGGCTGCGTTCAACATGACATGAGGACGTACAGCGTATCGGTCCTTAAACGACTCAGACGGAGTCACTATGTTCAAACCTACACAAGACCCCGCCCGGTCTTAATTCATTATTCACATGGTTCTTTTCCACGATAGCAAATATAGCCAACCGTGATCCACCTCATCCTAAAGCTCGCAGGTGACAGGAAATCACCTGACTTCTACCGCACTAAGCATGGCTAAGCATTTAACCCGTCCTGACTTAATAGGATTCCAGTGCGATATCTGGACAAGGAAGGATATATAATGCAGCAATTGGTTCCAACCAATTCCTATACTTAATGCATCATCAACAATAAAGATACTCAATGTATTTGTGAAAAACATAGGAGGCTTAATATGCTCCGGGGCTTGCCTTTCAGGAACGAGGAAGGCTGGTGGTCAGGGCACTCGGGCAATTCCTCCGCGGCGACTGCTTCGTCGGCTTCCTGCACCTTCGGGTTCCTCCTCTGGTTGGCTCCCTCGAACTCCAGCAACGTCACTCCCTCCGGCACACCTATTGCATGAATGCGCAAGATAAATATCATGGATGCACATGTACGAATGTCGGGATGCTCGGGGAATGCACATGTTCGCTGTAGTTTGCATATTCCAACTTAAGCCCTATTCAAATCACTTTCACTTACCACGTTTATACAACCTAATGGTATAATTGCTCATCTTCCGTTAATGACCCTAGCACCTGCACCTAAGCATATTCTTAAGTAGGCTAACCCCTAAACAATCAACGAGAACATTGCAACAAATACACTTCAAGCATTTGTATTTCAGCAAAATGAAATACTATTGTAGCGGGCAGTAAACTAGTCATAACTGAAGATTTATAAATCCAAATGATATGCAACAAGACAATCTGGAAAGCTTATAAATGTCTATAATACATTTTCAGACCTCAAAGCATGATTCAAACCTTTACCAGGTCGAATTCATCAATCAACAGAAGTCTATCTCACAAGGCAGAGAATAAGCAAAATCTGAACCTAACTTTAAACAGATGTAGTTTTCTAAACTACTGGGCCAAATTGCCCTCAAATTTTGATAGGAGCTAGACACATACATTATATACAACTTTGTATTCATCACAATCACAGAAAACCAAATATCATGGGGACTTTCTAAAGTCCCCAGATCTGTCCAGAGGGACATGAATGCAAACAATTAATTACTAACTTATGATATAAACACTTAATTGGACAAAACTAACTTTACTGATATATCACACATATCACAAGAACACCAGAAAGTAGGGTGTTCATCACCAAAACATTTCCTCTAATACCTTTCTTAATTTATTTAATTAATTAGAGAAAATAGTAAACATATATGAAAGCTACACCATTAAATCTACAAAAATTACAGTAGACCCTACATGCCTAAGTAGACTACCATAAAAATTTCACACCATTTAGTAAGTACAACAGCCTACACAAAAATGGTTAAGCAGAATGGCTTAAAATGGCATAATTAGGAAACCTTAGTGAAAAGTGTCAAGCAACAGATTTCATATTTTTCCTAGCATCTATAAGGTACCAAAGATACTACCTACCAAGTTCATGGCCATAGGATTCATAATTAATTTACTAAAATTTCACCCAAGTATCTACCAATGATAAAAGGAAAATCTATAACTCAAAAACTACACATGCAATGACTCTTCAAATTTTAACCAGAGCTTCTACATACAAGACTAGCTTACCCACAAAATTTCACTAATTTTTGGATCAAGGAAACTCAAGATATGATTTTAAACAAGTTTGCATGCATTCAAAAACACATTTCACGTTCCTATTTAATTCATCCAAAATTTCTACATAAAGTGCTCAAGACATATTTTCTTAAATACTAGACCTAACTGTGAGTCTAACAAAATTGGAATTACTCCAATTTGGATCTACACAACAGGAGATACCAAAAATATCAAATCAGCATTCAAACTGCATTTTTGAACTAGCCTTAAGAATCCCTAGCCACTGACGTGTGGGACCCGGCTGACAGCCGACCCCACCCGTCAGCGATACAGAACAGAGGAGGCGGCTGCCGACGGCGCGGAAGACGGCGTCAGCTCGCCGACGGCGAGAGCTCCGGTGACACCAGGGTTACCTACATGATCTACGTGATGCGGTGAATCGATTGGTGCGACTAGCTCGAGCTATGACCTAACGGAGGTGGCTCGTCGCCGGTGATGGCGGCACGGCAGAGCTCCGGCGCGAGCTGCCGGCGACGGCAAGCCACGGCTAGCTCAACCGAGCACGGCGTGAGCTACCAGAAGTCGCCACGGTGCTAACACGGCAAAGAAACAGGGACGGACGATTCCTAGCTACCCCGGCCACGGCGGCCTCATCTCCGGCGAGGTCACGCCCATGGCGGTGACGGCGGAAATGGTCACTGTGACCTTACCAAAGCACGAACGGCGCAGCTAGGAGGTGGAGAAGGTAGAGGAGGACACGGCGGAGCTATGGTGAAGACGGAGTTCGCGTTTTTGCAGTGGTTCGCGAGCTCGGCTACGGCGAAGCTTTGCGGCACAATGGCGGCGCTGAGCTCGCTTGCTGCGCCGTGGGGCGAGCGAAATGAAAATTTAGCTGGTGCACTGTCGGTCAGGCGCGTGTTAGTGTGCCCGTCGTGGCTGGCCTTGCCAGGGCGTCCGCGGCGTGGCGCGCGTCAGACGCCGGCGACGGGTGTCACCACGCGTCGTCGGTTTCTGAATCGTGAACTAGACTGTAATGTCTGAACTTTTTCGATTCAGAGCTCAAAGGTTCCGGACTGACGGGCAAGTTTAACAAACAAAACCGATAACTTACTCCTAAACCAAGACGAGTTAGAAGAAACAATGAACATGAAAAGTTGTAGAGCTATAGTAGGGCTACACTTTTTATTTAGAACTCAAGCTATTCTCCATGGACACGAGTTATATCAAGAGCCAAGGTTGAGGTCATGAAACTGACAATTGCACTTAGGACTTAGAAATAATTTCAGTGTTGAATCCATCCACCTTCAAAGCTGACTTGTGGGACCTTTTTGGCATGTTTGCATATTTTCATGAGATGGCCATAAAATAACTTTTGTTCCTTACATAATTCTCTACAACTTTGCTTTAGTTGTGTCCCAGACATGCAAACATCCTAAGCTACACTTTTTAAATAGTCAAACAAAAAGGTTCAGGGGTCAAATTTGGTCAAACCATGACTTGGAAACTAATTAGTCAAAGTGACCAACATGAACAATGTTCCAAAAGACATTCTAGGTGTAACTAAGTTACTTACAAGCATTTCTAGCCATACCATACATTGGTCACACAAGAATCAATCAGGTATGTACTGAAACAATGAAAAACACAAGAATTGTTACAAATGTTTCATAGTCATGTTTCACAGGTTTCATGATCTTGTGCATAGTATTAACTAGTCTTGTTTCACTAAGTGAGTGGCACAGTTTGCACTTAAGTGTTGCACACTTTACATTTCATAAAAGAACACACACATGAAATATCACACACGTTGCAATGTTTTGAAATTATGTTTCATGTGCTATAAGTTCACGAATGGATCATGATGCTCATGTTTATGAAATGCAGTGCAAATGTGGAAGCTAAACACCAGGGTGTTACAACCGGGCGCCCGCTACGGGAAATTGGTTTACCGCGGCGGGCAACCTTACCTGCCTGCTGCAGGAAATAGTTATTTACCACCGCGGCGGGCGGTATGAACACCTGCCGCTTTAATACGGTTTACCATGGCAGGCTCTTTAAACTGCCCGCCGCGGTAAAGTTGATTTACCGAGGCGGGCGTTTTATGTTGCCTAGAGACTCTATATGTAACAATCCCAGATACTCTATATGCATGCATCAATCTACTACCACTACTCTACTACTACTACAAAATCTACTACTGAATCTACTACTACTACTCAATCTACTACTCTAACTGATGCTACTGAAATCTGAAATATTGAACTACTACTCAATGCTACTGAACTGCTGCTACTGAAATTCTGAACTGATATCTTTACCACGACGGGCATATAACAGAGCCCGCCACGGTGGAACAAGGACGACATAGAGATCATTCTCTCGACGCTGACTTCTACGCCGATGGTGACACCAGCATCACAACCATCCATTGTCGGATCTTGTCCCCTCGATGATCCGGATCACGGCGACGGCGATGATGAAGGCAATGGCGGGGATGACAAGGGAAGGAAGTCACCCCGAGCACAAGCCCTCACCCTCATTCTCCTCCTCCAACAACAAGTCCACCTCCACCTCCCGACAGTCCGTCTAAGGGCACAAGCAAAGGACCAGGAGGCCACGGAGGAACCGGGGGCAAAGACACTGCCGCTGCCATTGCGAGCACAAGCCACTGTCCTCCACTGCTGGCGAAGACTAAAGGCGACCAAGGGCATCTCACATACTCACTTGAGTTCGAAAGGTATGGTAGCGGCGAGCATAATTTGCTAATAACTTTTCTTTGCCATAATATGGTACTAACATTTCTATCCCAGGCCGAGATCACCTTTCCATCTATTTCCTGAATCGGATGACTGCCCCGGCCATTACGAGCATGGGAAGTTCATGATAACCAAGCCCAGCTCGTCGACGAGGAAAGGTGGGAGACAAGGAGGTTTCATCTCTGGTATATGGAAGGCAAAAGCTGGCCTACATGGTTTTCTAGTAAAGGTTGTGTGGCGGAGTACTTCCACTTGCCCGACAATGATGTAGAACTCCCCGTGGACTTCCACGACATGTACAGACTACTACGGGAACAAGACCTTGACATCGCCCAAGTCACCTTGTTTCTCTATGTAGTGATGAATTGCGAGTTTCACATATCACCTGCCTTTGAATCGGTCAAGACTACTTATATATGCCACACGATGGCTTGTCCTTGCAGGTTGATGGCCTATATATCTAAGGAACTAAACTTGATGTTATCTATCTATCTCCAATGCATATTTCTCAAGAGTCATCATTGGTTACCACCTAGATGACAATCATCCAACCATGAAAGACTTGACCAAGCGATAGAGAGAGGAGCACAGGAAGAAACTGATGGACAATGAGAAGTTGAACATTTCAAGGTACATACTAGGACCATGAAGAAGATCAGGAGAAATGGGTGTATTGTAGCTGCCTACCACTTTGGGTAAGTCGAAGACATGCCTGTAGAGATAAGTAGGTAGCTAGCTAGTGTTATTATTTCTCGTCGTAACCTGTATTTTGTTTCAATGGCGCAGCCAGGCCTCGAGGGTCACTGGGTTGCATTTATCATCTACCCTCATGATGACAGGGCCTGCGTATTTGATTCATTGAGAATGCCAAACTTAAAGGGTACAAGGCCTTTGAAGATTGCCTTAGAGTGTAAGTGACTGAACTGTCTTCTCATATGCGTTCTAATGCCCTGCCTAATACTAGTACATTTCGTATAGCGCTTATAAGGAGTACGTGAAGGATCCTGAATGCTATGATCGAAGAACAGAGAATTTTAAGGCTACATAAGAAAACCGCATCAAATCAGACGCAACTTTCTGGTAAGTATTTGAAAGGTTTAATTGTGCTTCTGTTCATAAGCATTCTAATGCCTATATTCTAATGCTTGTGTATCGATCATGCATGTGCCAACAAACCCGGTAGGATCACAAACCTATGGCTTCTATGTCTGTGAGTACCTGAGGGAGTGCAAGCAGTACGGCAGCAGTTGGAGGGTGCTCAAGAATGGATTGAACTGTGGAGAGACTGCAGAGCACCCAACACTCCTTCAAGCAGACAATGCAGACATATGTAAGTTTGTCTTAGACAAATGCGTGCTTGAAGGGAGCATGTTCTTCAATGAGAACTGCCAGCTAGCGATTTTACCGGAGTACGAGAGGCTGAGGAAATGGCCCACGATGATGCGTTCGCAGGATTACTCCTTAGGCATGTATAATGACTTTAATATGTAAATGTAATGAATTAACGATGACAAGAATGACTAAGTGAATGTTATATAATGTATATTATCTCATGTGTAATGCTGCATACTTTTTAAGTTTAATCTGTGAAATCTCTGGATGTGATTTGAATTTGAATTGAATTTGAATTTATCTGCCTGCTGTATTTTTTTTAATTCAGGAAATAATTTACCGAGGCGGGCAAATAATGCCTGCCACGGCTAACGAACATAACCACGTGCGGGCCACGAAAGTGTCCGCCGCGGTAAAATAATTTACCATGGCGGGCACATTACAAAAACCGCCCGCCGCGGTAAATCGTTAACCGCATCGGGCAAAGCCACCCCCGCCACGGTTAAGCCACGATTTACCGTGGCCTCTAGGCCACGGCGAACGGCTTTTCCCGCCGTGGAAAATCAAAAACGCCACCTCCGGTAAAGTTTGTGTAGTAGTGCCTCTCCTCTACCATCTTGCTTTAATATCGCTAAATGTATAACTTGCTTAATTATTATACTAGAATATGAGCTCGGTTTTATGAAATAATTAATGTTGAATTAAGATAAATGGTTATCTTGTTGTTTTATGAGCTCCATGACATAGATGAACCTAGGGATATATTAATGAACTTAAAATTAAAAACCTAAAACTAAACACCCCGACAGGGGCGAGCAGGGATAACTATGTGGGATAATTTATCTTGGCGGAATGCCTACATAGGGTTCCTGGGGAGATGCTCGCTTCGGTCAAACAAGGATCGGTTCATAGTCCCTCTCACCTTGTGCGATGTTACGTACAGCCACATGTCTATATGGGTAGACTTTCACACCTATTAGATAGAAGTATAATTTCTACTAGGAGGCCGATGTCGTCAGTGAAATATCAGGAGCCGACATGGATGCTATATGATCTTTTGTGGTCCGGTTTGGTGTGGTTGCTATGTGATACTCCATGTTAAGCCCCTTGACTTTGTCCACGTTCGAGCCCATTTTATTATTGTTTATTTTGATATTTGGTATGATGGGCGCTATTATGTTTGGATAATGTCTTCGTTCGAGATTATATGAAAGGATGATGTGGTATCATTCGGAATTATGAGATGGGACGATAAGATATCCTCCCAAGTTTTAGTGAGTTTTCCAACCCATGAGAAGTCATGGTAGAGTTATATGGAAGTCTAGGGTAGCACCCAAGCGGGTACGGTGTCTCATTAGGCCTATTTCATCCACTGATCATGGAAGGGATTGTGGCCTATCATGTGGGGAAGTACACCTCTGCAGAGTTACTTAAATCTATTTGAATAGCCATGTCCTTGGAATGGGCAGATGCTAGGATGGGATACTATGATTAACTTTACTTTTATGTGATGAAACTGGGAACGTACCTGACAGTTACCTAGGGACTAGTTGGAATGATAATACCCCCCGCTAGGACCCACCCATAATTATAATCACTACCACACCTCTATTTCCACCCTATGGTTAGGCCTTGCTGAGTATATAAGTACTCACCTGTTGTTGACTCATAGACTTTGGCACTGAGGAAGAACCAAACTACGACGAGGAAGCACACCACAAATATTAGGAGTTATGCGAAGAGTCCAATCGTAGGAAATGACATTGAAGCTAGTCTTTCGACCACGCTCAAGCTTGCTTGTGGAATAGGTTATCGCTGCGTTGTTTAAATACCATCATATAGAGACCACACCATGAATAAATCCGCTTCACGGCAGTAGTTTCTGCTAGTTATGTAGGCCTATGACTACGCCCTATGGGCCACTGTTGTAGAACCCTATTTTAGATATTAGTAAAGCTCAAAACCTTTTATTTTACATCTATGTGTCATTCCTATTGATTTTGTGCGTACTTGTGCATGATCTTGGCGCAAGTACAGATGCACCTAGGACTCTCAAAAATGAGGGGCCGACAGAGTGGTATCAGAGCTGAGCTTGACCATAGGACGAAGCCCTAGGATTGGAACACGTATATAACGGTTGTTTTTAGTAGGAGTAATAATGCCACACCTAGTAATGATATAGTGAAAGACTTTTCCTATTGCCGCTTCTCTTTTGTGTTGCAAATGTTCTAATCCATGTGGTAAAATTTTTGCAGCCATGGAGGACACATGGATTTGTTCGGACTGCTTGTCCATTGGAGGTTTCCCACCGCTCCTCTAGGAGACACTTCAGTCTCTTGGGTTAGTTACCGAACGCCCTCTATACTATGGTCGTAAGTATGAGGAGGACGGTATGTCCAAGTGAAAGGTGCGCTTACATATTATAGAGCATCCATTAAGCACTGGTTCCAGGGTTAGATGCATCCCTGCAATGGAAGAGAACTAAGTGACACATGCCAGATTGCAGTACAATGGGCTCTCATGGATATCTATCAGGATTATGAGGCGGAGATCAACAACACCCATGCAAGACTTTTCCTATGATGGATCAGACTTCTCTTATTTGGCGTAAGAAGATCAAGGCAATGAAAAGGTGAACCCCAGTGACCAGTATACCCTCTGATGACTACTGCTAAGTATCTATATGCCCTCAACATTCTCTATGAAGATAAAGAATGGGATGAAGATGCTGATCGCTAAACTCAAGGAGCACAAGCTAAAGTACGAGCGCTGAGGATAGAACTACTCATGCTAAACTCACAGCTGTCAACCATGAGAGAAGAAAAGGAGCAATACAAGCTAGAACTACAGGCATCTAGTTGTAGTGTCTAGTACCTCGAGTAGTAGTACATCTAGTAATGTTTCGATGTCCCTAGAGTTGAGTCATCGCATAGTAATCATCCTAATAGTTAATGCGTATGATGTGCCTTTGTATCATATATATGTAACTATTTTGTGATGTAATATATTGTGTGTTTGTTTATGTTTTGTGTGTTTGCTTGTTTGCCTTTTTCGAACAAACACCTAGAGGATATTTCTCATCCTTGCTGCTCCATAGCAACAGATGGAAAGGAGATCCGATAGATTCGTGAACGCCGTGAAAGGGCCACCGGAAGGCAAGTTCATGAAGTAGAGGAACAAATTGCAACCACCCTAGAGGCAAGGCAAAACAAAGGCAATCATGGGCATCATAATCAAAGGCATGGCATGACAACCGCAGGAAGATAATATCTCAGTTGTAGAAGAAGTACATGAAGAAGGTGAAGATGAAGTTGAGCAGAATATTGGAAATGATTCTATACAAGAGAAAGAGCCACTGCCACCCCCACCGACATTAGCAGAAGTAATGGATCGATAGACATGATTATTGGAAAATCTTGCAAGGAACCAGACAATGGTAATGGACAAAGAAAATGGCAGCATTTATGAGACTTCATCCGTTAACTTTCGATAGTGCAGAAGATCCCCTTTTAGTAGATGATTGGTTGCGCGCCATTACCAAGAAATTAAATGCAGTAAGAGCCACTGATGAAGAAGGTTAATCTAGCCACCCATCAACTTGTAGGAGCAGCCGGTGAATGGTGGGAAAATTATCAAGATGCAGCTAATGAGCCAGACATGATCACTAGGAAGAATTCGTGGAGGCATTTCTAGTAAACTCCACATCTGCAACTGTGTTGTTTGACTCCGGCACTTTGCATTCATTTGTTTCTACATTTCTATGCTTAAAATGTTTTGAGAACAGTGTTACTCCCTACCCCTCTCAAGATTCAAATCCCTAGATTTATCCACAAATGCACCCTAAAATGCCCCCGAGTAAGATAATGATTGATGGAGTGGAATTTCAAGCAGAATTAGTAGTACTAAAGACCAAAGGGATTGGACATAATATTAGGAATGGATTGGTTAAAGAGACACCATGGCAACATATCCTGCATTGACAGAGCAGTGATCCTAACAAATCACAATGGAATTATAGTGAAATGTTACCCTCAAGCCCTACAATAGAACCAACGGTTTGCAATGTACAAGTAATAACTATTGAAGAAGTACCAGTCATTTGTGAGTACCCCGATGTGTTTCCCTGAAGAGTTGCCCGGAATGCCACCAGACAAAGATTTGGAATTCATCACTAACTTAATACCCAGAACTGCACCAATAGCAAAGAGGCCTTACCGAATGGCAGCGAATGAGTTGGAAGAACTAAAGAAGCAACTACGAGAGTTAGAATACAAGGGATATATTAGACCAAGATCATCACCCTAGGGTATCACCAGTTCTATTTGTGAAGAAGAAAGATTGGCAGTCACCGAATGTGTATTAATTACCGGTCACTAAATGAAGTCACCATCAAGAACAAGTACCCTCTACCAAGGCTTGATGACCTATTCGATCAGCTAAAAGGTGCCAAGTATTTCTCTAGGATAGATCTGAGATCAGGCTACTATCAACAGAAGATTCGGCTCAGCGATATACCTAAGACCGTGTTTGTGACCTGCTATGGACAATATGAGTTCACCGTGATGCCATTTGGATTGACCAATGCCCTAGCATATTTCATGAATTTGATGACCAAAGTCTTTATGGAGGAGTTAGACAAATCCATAGCAGATTATCATATATTCAAAAAGTGCGAAAGAACATGAGCAGCATTTGAGAGTAATATTAAACAAGCTATGGGCACATGAGCTATACACTAAGTTTAGCAAGTGTGAATTTTGGCTACAAGAAGTCACCTTTTTGGGACACATTTTCACCATAGAAGGAGTAAAAGTAGACCCGAAGAAAGTTAAGGCCATATCAGAATGGAAGCAACCAACAAATGTGACAGAGATTCATAGTTTCCTTAGACTAGCAGGCTACTATAGGAGGTTTATTGAAGGATTTTTAAGATTACATGACCCATGACCGCCCTGACACAAAAAGGAAAGGAATTCAAGTGGATCGATGCATGTGAAAAGAGCTTCCAAGAATTGAAGACAAGATTAACTACAGCCCCAATACTCACATTGTCAGACATACACCAAAGCTTTATAGTATATAGTGATGCCTCCAAACAAGGATTAGGATGCGTTGTGATGCAAGATGATAAAGTGGTCCCCTATGCCTCCCGACAACTAAAGAAACATGAAGAGAATTATCCGACACATGACTTGGAGCAAGCAGTTGTGGTACACGCACTGAAGATATGGAGACACTACCCTCATCGAAAACAAGTGTGAAATATTCATGGACCACAAGAGTTTGAAGTACATCTTCACCTAGCCTGACTTGAATCTATGACATAGGAGATGGTTGGAACTAATCAAGGACTACAATCTAAGCGTACAATATCAACCGGGAAAAGCCAACGTAGTTGCAGACGCACTGAGCAGGAAGTCCTATTGCCACTACATGACAACTTTAAATAGAAGACCAAAGTTAGCACAAGAAGTCCGCCAACTAAATCTATAGATCATACCACAAGGCACCCTAAATGTTCTATAGGTACGGCCAACATTAGAGGATCAGATAAAAGAAGCCAGGACCAAGACAAGGAAATACAAGATCTCAAGGAACAAAGTAGTAAAAAGGAACTCATAGGATTTAGAGTGGACGAGCAAGGAAGATTATGGTATGAAGATCGGATATGCGTACCCCAGGACAAAGCACTTCGAAGACTAATATTGGAAGAAGCACACCATTCTGCATACTCTATCCACCCTAGATCAACCAAGATGTACATGGACCTAAAATAGAAATATTGGTAGACTAGAATGAAACGAGATATTATCGTATATGTCACCCAATGCGATACCTATAGACAAGTGAAGGCAGAACATCAATGACCCATAGGATTACTTCAGCCATTGTGTATACCAGTATGGAAATGGGATGAGATCAGCATGGACTTCATAGTAGGTCTGCCCAAGAGACAAAATGTACATGATTCCATATGGGTCATAGTGGATCGACTGACAAAAGTAGCACACTTTATACTAGTAAGAGTCGATTACAAAGGAAACAAGTTAGCATAGCTATACATTGACAATATCCTCTGATTGCATGGAGTACCAAGCCAAATTGCATCATATAGAGGGACTCAATTCATAGGACAATTTTGGAAAAGTTTACACAAAGCATTGGGAACATGTCTAGATTATAGTTCAGACTACCATCCACAAACCATTGGATAGACAGAGCGGGTAAATTAGATATTGGAAGACATGTTATGAGCATGTACTCACTTATGGAAAAGACTGGGAAAGGAGCTTGTCATTCATGGAATTCTCCTACAATAATGGTTACCAAGCAAGTCTGAAGATGTCACCATTTGAAGCACTATATGGAAGAAGATGTCGAACACCATTAATGTGGTCTGAGGTTGAAGAAACAAGTCTATTCAGTCCAGACATGATTAAGGAAGCCGAAGAACAGGTAGCCAAAGTCTGAGAGAACCTAAAAGCGGCACAAAGCATACAAAAGAGCTATGTAGACACCCGACGAAGGCCATTGGAATTTCAACTAGGAGATTTTGCATATTTGAAAGTATCACCAATCAAGGGCACTAGAAGATTCCAAGCCTGAGGAAAATTAGCACCATGGTATATTGGGCCATATCAGATCATTGAAAAGATTGGAGTCGTAGCCCATCGCCTGGAATTACCTCCAAAAATGTCATATGTTCATGTTGTGTTTCTTGTGTCACAACTAAAGAAATGCTTGAGGGTACAAGAAGAACAAGCACCTATGGAAGCCATGGATTTACAACTAGATTTGCACTATCAAGAGAGACCAGTCAGGATATTGGATGTTGCCACCCGACAAACAAGAAGGATAGCAGTAATATTTTGTCGGGTATAATGGACTAATCATACTGAGGTAGAAGCCACATGGGAAAGAGAAGATGATCTTAAGAAGGAATTTCCTTATCTATTTGAGGATCAGTTTGAATCTCGAGGACGAGATTCTTTTTAAGGGGTAGGTTTGTAACACCCTGAATTTTGACCTAATATAAAATCACTAAAAATATGAACTTTTAAAAACTTTGCATAGGATCCAACATATATAGTTAATTAGCCTAGGAATTAACATAGATAGATCAACATAGGAATAAAACTATAGGTGTAGAATTGTGTGCTTGAGTGTTTGCTGGCTTGTTGAACATATGGTGATACAGCTTGCATGCATCCATATTTAAATTTGAATTCAAAATGCATTTAAACTTAGTATAGGAAATCTAGGAAAAAGAAAAAGGAAAGGGAAATAAGAAAAGAGCATAGGGCTCATTCATCCCTTCCCACTCAGCCCACAGCAGCAGCAGCCCACTTCCCCACCTTCTCTTCTCTTCTTCCTCCCTCTCCCACGACTAGGCTAGCCCATTGCCGCGCCCCGACCCAACTCATGCCTGCCTCCTCTCCTCTCTGTCTCTCTTGCTGGCGTGTGGGACCTGGTCATTAGGCCCGTCTTCTACCTTGGGCTAGTGAAGCAAATACCATGTCGCTGCCCAAGCTACCTACCCCTACTGCCACCGCCTCGCCCTAGCAAAGTACAGAACTCTAGGATGCTCATTGTCGATAGAATATCGTCAGCAGTCCTCCGAGGGGTATCCCACAAAGGTAGATTGATCGGCAGGGGAGCGTGAGATCAAGAACAAGAGGGCAATAGAGACACACAAGTTAGATAGGTTCAGGCCGTTAGTATGACGTAATACCCTATCCTGTGGTCTGTTGGTTTGTATTAGCTATCATATGACATTGTGTGAGTTTGGAAGGGGTCCTTGCCTGCCTTATATAGTCCGAGGAGCAGGGTTATAAGTCGTTTAGATCTGAGAGATAACCGGAAAGTAATAACTGATTACAAGAATATTGGGATCATACATATCCTAACTAATCTCGTAGTATCTTTAGGATATCTTCCAGATCTCTTGCGGGAGGCGTCGAGTAGAGTCGTGCCCCGCAAGGCTTCATCTTGTGGGCTGGGCCACCCTTAAAGGCGTAGCCCATGTGGTCTGCCATAGGTATCCGGGGTCATACCCCCCATAGCTAGTCCCCAAGCACCTTGTACCCGTTGTGCAATGCCGTCTTGAGCTTGTCCGAGCAGGTGCGAACGAAGCTGAGCAGTCAAACTCATGGTCTGAGCACCATGATGACTTGTCGAGCAGTTGTGAGCAATTGCCGAGCAGCGTGTACTATCACTGAGTAGCATGAAACATAGCCGAGCAGCATAACCCAAGCACAGCTTGCCATAAGGGTGTAAGGAGCTCAAGTTCAGAATCAAAAATTTCCTCGTAGTGGACCAAGTGTGCCCACTTAGAGTTCGACCACGAGAAAAGGAGATAGTCTTCTTCAGCTTCAAGAGGCGCGGAGTCTTCCAGAATAAAGCAAGCACATTCACCACAAGGTGAAACGTGCCCACTTAGTCCTCGAGCCTGACAGTAGATGATGTAGTCATGTGGTGCCAGGGTCCAAAGTAGAAGAATAGTAAAAGACCAACCAAGCAAGCAGCTAGTCCTTGAGCGTAGCCCAGAAATGAGAGAGAGCACATTCACCGCAAGGTGAAGTATGCCCACTTAGTCCCTGAGCCTGACAGTAGGTGACACAGTCACTTGGTGCCAGCGTCAGAAACAGAAAAATAGTAAAAAGACCAGTCGAGCAAGTAGCCAGTCCCCGAGCGATTTATGGAGATATCTAAAAAAACTCAACCATGGAGAAAAACTAGAGTAATGGCTATACAGTAACTGTTACTGAGCCTCAATAAATGGCAGAGAAGTCGGTGATTATTCGGCGAGTAATAACCAACGACGGCGATAAATGAGCGACGTGGGCTATGGTTGCGTGAAAGGCCAGGTTATGGCCCAATAGGCCATGTTAGAGAATTCAGAGGGTGCAAATCGCGGGAATGATTTCCCAAAAACCCTCGAATGTGAAAGGGTGGGGAAAGTGCTTTATAACTACACCGCCGCACCCCGTGCTCATACCTTTGCCACTTTACCATTCTGTCTTCATCCTCAGCCCTCTCATTTCTAGATTCACATCCACGCATGCTCCCAATGCCAATCCCCATCTAGATCTGAGAGATGGCACCGAAGAGGAGAGCTGTGAACTCGAAGAAGGCGGGCCCAAAGAAGGCAGGGGCTAGAGCCAGTCGTAACGAAGAGTGGGTGCCGTCGTGAACGGGGAAGCAGAGCTCAAGAGATTGGTGGAGGCGGGCGTGCTTCCTGACCATGTCACCACCGGATGGCGGCTAGCCAGTGGTGAGCCCTTCCCGATGCCTAACACTGATGAAGCTATAGTCTTTGAGGATTATTTTTGGTGTGGGTTGGGGTTCCCTGTTCATCCTTTCCTATGGGATCTACTGAAGTTCTAGATGATTAGTCTGTGCAATCTCCACCCCAACACCATATTACAAATCTTGATCTTTATTCATTTCTGTGAGACATTTCTAGGGGTTCTACCACACTTCAACCTCTTTAGACACCTATTCTGGTTAAAGAAGAAAGGCGGTGGTGGTTCCAAGGTGGATGGCGGCATATATTTGCAGCTCTGGGATGGGATGGCCAGCGAGTACATTAATGTACCACTGAACACTTCTCTGAAAGGGTGGAACTCCAAGTGGTTCAACATGAAATAGAGTCACCCTGTAATTCTCTGTGACATCCACCATATCCCGGAGAACCAGAAAAGCTGGTCGGAGAAACTGAATAGTGCTGACATGGAACAAGTAAGGGAGCTTCTCAACTTGATTGAAGGCGTGGACATTAGCGGCGATCTAGTGGCGGCGTGCTTCATAGTGCGACACGTCCAGCCATGCAAGGAGAGGGCCCAGCCGGGCTTTGACTATAGAGGTGATGACGATGGGACCTAGGAGAGGACGGAGTAGCTGACGAGAAAAATTGTCCTAGAGCGGGCCGCAGAGCCATTCACTCCCAACGCCTTGTTCAGCTAGCCAAGACAAATGAGGGCCTTCAATTGTACAAATCTGCCTCCTTAGGTAACCATCTCGATTGTTTTTTCCCGATACTCTTAATCCTAAAGCATTGCCGAGCAGTGAACTAATTCACTTATGCAAAGATCCATTCGTAGGAAAGAGCGGTGTACTTCTCCAACATGTCGAGGGGTGATTGGTCGAGGGGTGTAGAGGCCCGGCCACTAGCTCGGCCTGATGAAGATGTGGCCAACACTTTGTCAGAGTCTAGAGGCACCGATGTTGGTCGGACGGAGAGTGTGCCCCTAGTATCGGAGAAAGTCTAGGGGAAGGGGCAGTGGCAGACGAGCCGGCCTGGAAGAAAAGGAAGACAGTGGCACCGGCCCCCTCAAACCGGGCGGCATCTCGCTTGGTGGTGACCAGACCACTCGAACATGAAGGACCGTAGTGCTTGAGTGGTCAGACCAAACTATAAGTATCCTTGCCATGGAGTTATTTTGTTGCCATTTCTTATCTTTTTTGGCACTTAACGAATTGATCTGATGTAGTGCAAAGCATGCAGAGGGTCTGACCCCACTAGTCTAGGCTGCTGAACCGCTGAGGGCTGATCCCATGGTGGGAGCAACTCAGCAGCTCCTGTCCTAGAGTTCTCAAGAACTCAGCAGTCAAAGGAGGAGTCAACCGCCGCTGCTGGCAAACTTGGCGATGATGAACGAGCGGTGTTGACAATGAACGGATCGGCGGTAGTGCTCGAGGCAACGGCAGGAACCGCTAGGTTTTCAGGAGCAGAGGCTGGAGTTGCTGGTAATGCACCAGAATCTAGCGCGATGAAGCCGATGGTGCCCAAGGGGTAGACAGCGCTACCTAAGGCATCGTAGGGTATGGTCGGACTCGCTGTGCGGCCACAGAGCCCCCCAGTAATGCCATGAGCTACGATAGAAGAGGACGAGGTGGAAGAGATTGAGCGCGCTGAACCTTGACCCCAATCTATCCGAATCCTCCGCAAGCACAGCGATGAGGTGGTGGTTATCGAGGAGGAAGACACCACCAGGGAAATGAGGAGATTGAAGACCGCCCTTGCCGGAGTGAAGAAACAAATCGAGGTTAGTACTACATCTAGAGTGCTCATCTTTGATGTTGGAGATTGGAGTTCATCATTATAATTGTGCATTTGCAGGGGATAACTTGGACTGCCGAGCAGTGGCACCAACTGATAAAGAGGATGGAACCCCTCGTCGAAGAGAACAAAAAACTCAGAGAGGCGATGAACCTAATGAAGAGAAATGTCCACAGGGCCCGACGCGAGCAAGACCTTGCTGAGTCCAATGTGTGGGACCTAGAACATTAGAAGGGGGTCCTGTCCGAGCAGTTGGTGGCTATGTCCGCGCAACTGTGGTGCAAGACTAAAGAGCTGGCGAGTACCTACATGCACTTGGAATAGAAATCTGAGCAGCTTAGAAGTGTATCCGAGCAGAAAGTAGGTATGGTATATTGGTGAATGTGCTTTATATTGTTGAACAGCCATATTTTTGTCGATGACTATTGTGCTTGTAGAACAAAACACGGAGCTCGGCCAGCTACGTCAGGCCCTCGAACAACTCCGAGAGGAGAAGGCAAAGGAGATAGAGCAAGCAGAAAACTGGCTGAGGAGTTGAATGGTGAGTACTCCCTGGTCGGAGTTAATGTTGAAGTAGTTTCCTTGCTTGATGGAACTTTGTAATCCTTGCAGACTACCGTCAGAGGGTCAGGGCACAATTTGATGTGCTGAAGCAGGACGCCCGAACCCAGAGGGACAAATTTGATGCCATAGTTGCCAGAGTCAAACTAGCGCTCGACTGCGTCGACCTGGAGGCGGCTCTTCAACCTAATGGTAGGCCACCACACCCAGACATTATCATTGAAAGGTGCAAGACAGCGTGGGAGAGCTTCAACCATGACGCCGTTGTTACTAGTATTACTCATGCCCTTGCGATGGTCTGGTCCCACTATCAATCTATTGACCTTCAGTCGATAGGGGCTGCATTCGCAAAAGGGCTGAGCATGGCGGAGACCCAGCAGCTAGAGGATGAGGTGGAGGATTTGGCGAAAAAGCTGGCCAGTGACATCAACCTGTTTGGTGAAATGAGCGGCGATGGCAAAGCTCGGTGACCTGCTCAGAGATTATCATCTATAATATCTGGATAGTGTAGTTAGAACGCGCAAAAGCGCAAAAAACACTTATGTATGTGATAAATGTTATAAGGTGCATGTCTATGCAGTTTGCTTGTGTTTTAGCGAAAAAATCTTCATAGTTTTAACCATAATGCAATTATGTGTAGTATAAGTTGCGTCCAAGCAGGTGGTTCGCTATTGACCCCCATGGCCTCAGCTAGCCCATAGTCCATAACGTCGAGCATGGAGCCCGTGCACATATAGGAGAAATAGGCATGACCAAGGAACCACAGCCGACCACCCATAATGCAGAGCGGGGAGCCCGTGGCATGTGTAGAGAGAGATCAGAGACTGGGTCTTCTCCATAGAGAACAGAGCGGAACATGTGCTGCTCAGCGTTTGTCACAATAACTTGGAGATATACGTAATATAAGTGGCGTCTGAGCAGTTAGTTCTTTACTAAGCTCTCAGCCTTGGCTAGCCCATAGTCCATAATGCCGAGCATGGAGCCTGTGCACGTGTAGGAGGAACGGGCGTGACCAAGGAACCGCAGCCGACCACCCATAAGGTAGAGTGCGGAGCCCATAGCACGTGTAGGGAGAGATCAGAAACTGGGTCTTTTCCATAGAGAATTGAACTGAACGTACGCTGCTCGCTAATTGGTGACATATCTTGGATATTTGGAGGAAAAATCTTCGGCGATTTGGAGAAACACGTGGCGAAATACGTTGGCGATTCGGAGAAAACATGCTCAGTGATTTGGAGAAAGCGTTTTCGGTGATTTGGAGAAAAAGTGTTCGGCGATTTGGAGGAAACGTGTTCGGTGATTTGGAGAAAAAGTGTTCGATGATTTGGAGGAAACGAGTTCGGCAATTTGGAGAAAACATGTTCGGCGATTTGGAGAAAATGTGTTCGGTGATTTGGAGAAAATGTGTTCAACGCAATTATGGCGATTTCACATTGGAGTTCGTTATGGAGTAGCTGAAAGATCGGCAACCATAAGTGGAGATTAAACCATAGTGGAAAAATAATGGAGACAAATTGCGGAGACCAAAACTTTATTCGTCATAAAGTGGAGAGTACATATATGGGGCATTTCAAGGATAGAAACGTATGAGGTGTTCGATGTGCCATGAGTTTGGGACATCAATTCCGTCTAAGTCACATAGGCGATAAGACCCTGGTCGGGTGACCTCTTTGACGACATACGACCCTTCCCAGGGGGAGGAGATCTTATGCATCCCTTTGTTTTTTTGCTTTCTACGAAGAACGAGGTCACCGATAGCAAATGAAAGACGTTTGATGTTGCGGTTGTAGTACCTCCGCAAGCCTTCTAGATATTTGGCTGTGTGGACACAAGTGATTAGGCATTCTTCCTTGGCCCTGTTGACGTCCTCTGTTAGAACAGATGTGGCTCGCTCTTCATCTTAATTTTCCACCCTAGGTGCTCGGAAGGCAATATCCGTTGGTAGTATGGCTTCTGAGTCATAGACCAAGAAATGTTGAGACACACTGGTGCTACAACTAGCTTGAGTGCATAGTCCCCAGACTACAGCTGGTAGCTCATTGAGCCATCTGCCCAAATGCTTTTCTTCTTTCTGATATAGCCCTTTTTAGAGCATTAAGGATCATGCCGTTCGCCCGTTCGACCTGGCCGTTGGCTCTAGGATGGGCAATAGAGAAGTACTTGATGGAGATGCATCAGTCTTCGCAGAAGTCCCAAAAGTGATGGCTAGTAAACATAGTTCCGAGGTCGGTGATGATGCTGTTCGGGAGACTGAATCTGTGGATGATATCTTCGAAGAGCTCGACTGCTTTCTTTACAGTAGCTGAGACGAGTGGTTTATACTCGATCCATTTGGAGAACTTGTTAATGGCGACATATACGTATCAAAAACCATCTGGTGCTGGCTTGAAAGGCCCAATCATATCTAGTCCCTAGCATGCCAAGGGCCAGGAAGCTAGGATGGTCTGCAGCTCTTGTGCCGGCACGTGTATTTGCTTGGCGAAAAATTGGCATCCTTCACAACGTCGGACGAGGTCTTCTGCATCAGAGATGGTTGTGGGCCAGTACAAACTAGCATGGAAAGCTTTGCCGACCAGTGTACTCGAGGTCGTGTGGTTGCCGCAGGAACTAGAGTGAATTTTGAGAAGTAGCTTCACTCCACTTTCTTGGGTGATGCATTTTTGCAATATCCCTTCCTTGACACTTTTCCTCATCAAGTTGTCGTCCACCAGCATGTAATGCTTGCTTTGATGAATTAGGCATTCAGTTTCAGTCTTATTGGTGGGTACTTTAGTGCTGGAGAGGTACTTGATGAACTATTCCCTCCAATCGGTGGCCGGCAAAGGTACCATAAGTACCAGTTGCTCGGCGAGGGGGACTTCCTAAATTTCTTTTTCTTCCTTAATGGATGGCGCTAGAAGATCTTGAACAAAGACCCCCGGTGGAATCATGGCACGAGAGGAGCCCAACTTGGACAAGTGATCGGCGAGCTGATTTTGATCGCGTACCACGTGGTGGTACTCGATACCGTAAAACTTCCCTTCAAGCTTCCTGATTTTGGCGCAATATGCATTCATCTTATTGCTAGAGCAAGACTAGTCTTTGTTAAGCTGGTTGATGACCAGCTCAGAGTCCTCGTATACCATGAGATGTTTGACGCTAAGCTCAACGGCTATACAGAGTCCGTGGAGACATGCTTCATATTCGGCGGTGTTGTTGGAGGCCAGAAAGTGTATCCGGAGAACATATCGGAGCTTATCCTTGGTCAGTGTAATGAACAGAATGCCCACACCAGCATCGTTGATGTTAGGGCACCATCGAAGTACATCACCCAGTGCTTAGGGTAGGTGGCAGCGATGGGCTCTTGGATCTCGGTCCACTCAACGACAAAATTAGCAAGCACCTGAGACTTGATGGTAGGCCTACTTCTGAATTCAATGGAGTAAGTGCCGAGCTCGACAGCCCACTTGATGATATGGCCATTGGCCTCTTTGTTATGGAGGATGTCCCCCAGAGGGAACTCGGTGACCATGGTGATCTTGTAATACTCAAAGTAGTGGCGGAGCTTGCGCGACATAATCAGAATGGTGTATAGCAGCTTCTGGACCTGAGGATAAAGAGTCTTGGGCTCGTTAAGAACCTCGCTGATGAAATATACCGGACATTGCACCTTATAGGCATTCCTGGCCTCCTCGCGTTCGACCATAATGGCTGTGCGAACGACACAAGAAGTAGCGGTGATGTAGAGAAGGAGGGTTTTGTCTGGCCATGGCGCCGTCATGATTGGAGGCTTTGTTAGGAACAGCTTGAGCTGCTCGAAAGTTATGTCTGCCTCCTCCGACCAAGAAAAGTGCTTGGAGGCCTTGAGGAGTTTGAAGAAAGGTAGCCCTTTTTTTGCTGAGGCATGATATGAAGTGGCTTAAGGCAGCCATGCAGCCTGTAAGCTTCTATATATCCTTGATGCATGTTGGCCGTTTCATGTTGGTGATGGCAAAGACCTTGTTAGGTTTGGGCTCGATGCCTCATGTGCTGACAATGTAGCCCAAGAGTATACCAGATGGAACTCCAAAGATGCACTTTGAAGGGTTCAGCTTCCATCGGTACCTTTTTAAGTTGGCGAACATTTCTTCGAGGTCGGCGATAAGATCATCAGCGGTCTTGGACTTGATGACCACATTGTCAATGTATGCTTCGACATTGTGGCCAATCTATTGATCGAGGCACATCTAGATAGCCCTTTGATAAGTTGCCCTGATGTTCTTGAGTCCGAAGGACATTGTGGTGTAGCAATACGCACCGAAGGGCGTGATGAACGGTGTCTTGATCTGATCTTCTTCCTTGAGGGAGATTTGGTGAGAGCCGGAGTAACAGTCAAGGAAGGAGAGCAGTTCATAGCCGGCGGTGGAGTCTACAACCTCGTCTATCCGAGGCAAACTGAAGGGGTCTTTAGGGCAATGTATATTAAGATCAGTGTAATCAACGCACATTCTCCATTCTTTATTCTTTTTTTGAACGAGAATAGGGTTTGCTAACCACTCAGGATGATACACTTCTTTTATGAATCTGGTAGCTAAGAGCCATTTTATTTCTTCCCTAATAGCCTCCTACTTGTCTGGCGCAAATCAGTGGAGTTTCTGCTTGATCGGTTTGGCGGTTGGCAAGATATTTAAGGAGTGCTTGATCTTCTCCCATGGTACCCCTGGCATGTTTGTAGGTTTCCAAGCAAACACGTCGGCGTTGGCACGTAGGAAGGAGATGAGCGTGCTTTCCTATTTGGGGTCAAGGTGAGCCCCAATCTTCATGGTCTTGGAGGGGTCATCGAGGCCGAGGCCAACCTCCTTTATTTCCTTGGACTTGGCAGAGGCGCGTGGAGGCTCTAGCTATGGGATCTCCATGTCATCGACGAGCAACGTCTTGGCTTCGGTGACCATGCTGGCCATCTGGATGGAGAGGTCAGTGGCTTCGACGAGGGCGAGACTCTCTATCTCACAGGCATAGGCGATGGAGAGGTTGGCCCGTAGGGCCATGACTCCTATAGGCGAAGGCATCTTCAACACCAGATACGCGTAGTGCGGTACAGCCATGAACTTGACCAGAGCTGGCCGACCAAGTATGGCGTGGTAGGCGGTGTTGAAATCAGCGACATAGAAGTTGATGTGCTCAACGCGATAGTTGCTTGCCATGCTGAACTATACTAGTAGGGTGATCTCTCCAAATGGTTTGGAGGCCCTGCCAGGTACCACACCCCAAAAGGAGGAGTCGAAGGGTGTGAGATCTTCTAATCTGAGGCCCAGCTCCTTTATGGCCCCGGCGAAGAGGAGATTCAGAGCGCTCCCACCGTCGACGAGCACTTTTCTGAAGAGCACCTTCTGGATGGTTGCATCGAGGAGAAGGGGGAAGCACCCTATGTAGGGAATGTCCACCCACTGGTTAGCCCTGCTGATGGTGATAGGGACCCCAGACCATGGGCGATAGCTGGGTTGGCGATGGCATCCTCCGTAGTGATGGCGAGCACCCGCCGTGCGCTGAGCTTTCGATCTCTTCTGCTCTCGATGGAGATGAGGCCCCCGAAGATGGTGGTGACCACCTTGTCATGGTCCTGGAAGGCATTGTCATTGCCCCCAAGTGGTCGGCGACCTCTGGTTCTATCATTGGTGTCGTCGTCTAGCTTTTTGTCCTAGAACTCCTTAGCCAAACAGAGGTAGTTCTTCATCTTGTGCTTGACGTTCTTATGGAGAGGGCATAGGCCATTGAGGATCTTCTTGTATAGTTCATTATAGCTGTGCTTGGCACGAGGTTCATTTATGGCAGCGATGATGTGTTTTGGCCGGCTACGGCGATTTTGACCAGACTTAGGCCCTTCTGGACGATCACGACCGCTATCAGGATGGTAACTACGATCGTTGTGGCATCGGTCATTGGGGCAGTCGTCGTAGCGATGTGTTGGGTGATGAGTGCCTGCATCCCCATTGAAGCACACCTCGGCTTCCTCGAAGTCGGCATACTGGTTGGCAGTTGTGATTGTAACACCTCGGGTGTTAGCCTTGCATAACTTGACTTGCATAACATGAGCATGAGCATCAAGTATTCATCAATCATCATTTACAATTGAAATATTTGATCGAAACATCTGAAACATTGCTTGTTATCTCGTGTTTCTTGGAACATATGCATATGATCTTGTACAAATGAATGCAAGTGGTAATGCTAGTCACTAAAACACCTTAGCTACACTTAGGTTAACAAAAGGAACCTTGTTCATGAAGGCCACATCTCATGATCAAGCATTTAAGTGATATTTCATGTGTTGACCTGGATAGCTCTATGAGTGACCACTGCATGAAATGATAGGATGACCTTGCAAATTGCTCAAACATGCTTAGGATATCATTAGGATCAACTTTGGTATTTAGTGCTAGGGCTAGTTTGGTCATTTAGCCATGGTTTGAATGTGTATCATGATTTCAAAGTGACATGTTTGACTAAAGTTGAACTAGGTGTTAGAGACCTTGCATGGAGGAGTTCACTAAAGCAATGTTGTAGTGTTTGACATAAGGAACAACTTTTATTTTTGGGTCATGGACTGATTTAGCTTCTAACATGCTTGAACAAGTCCCACAAAAATCAGAAAAATCAAGAATTCAACACTTGTAAAATTTTTCTAAGTCTAGGTTTACTGACCGACTGTCAGGCTGACATTGGTGATGATATAACTTGGTTTTGGTTGCGAATTAGAGTATGATCCTTTAAGAACAATTGAAGCTGGTACATAGGTCTACAAAATCTATTCAGGATGTTTGCACGAAGGAGCCACGGATTAGCCAATAAATTGTTTTGAAAACACGCTGTCAGGCACCACGCTACTGATCTGAATCGACTAAATCGCAACGTTCAATGGCCGACCGGTTTCAGAACCCACGCGCCGCGTGTCCTTGGCGACGGCCGCGCGTCGCCTCTGCTCTGCCCAGCCAGGCCACGATGCGCCCGAGCGCGGCCTTAACGTCGCCAGCGCCCGCCCGAGCCATCCCGCGCCTCCATTTGCTTCGCCTCGGCCTTTCTTCATCGCCGCAGCAGCAGTCGAGCTCCCGCTGCTCCGCCGTCGCCATAACCGTGCGCGAGCTCGCGCCTAGCCACTCCAGCACCACCACCAAAGCTCCACCGTCTTCTCAGCGACCCACTACTCCCTCCTGTGCTCGCTGACCAAGCTTGGTAAGCCCTAGTGCCGTGCAACGCCTCGCCGGAGCTCCTCCGCTACCCTCCGTCGCCGTGGCTAGGCCCAACCCGACCACCGCAGGCCACGATAGCGCGAGCAACAGCTTCCTTGTAGTCCACTGATGCTTGTCCACGCGTTAATTTGGGTCACCTTGGCCTCCACCAGCGTACCGCCGTGGTCCAGCCCCGCCGCTCCGCCATGGCCGCCGCCGTCAGCTTTAGAGTCGACGATAAGGCCGGCCAAGTGGCTTAATAGCTTCGCTAGGTCACGTAGATCGTGTAGTGAAGATGTTACCCGCCGGCGAACTCGCCGCCGTCGAGTTCTAGCCACGTCAGTCGAGCAGCGCCGCCGTGCTCTGCTGTGTCTCGCTGACCAGCGGGTCCCACCTGTCAGCGACAGCAGTAGTGAAGGCTAACTCATTTTGAATCCAGTTTTTGATTTGTTTTGTGAAATTTGTATCTTCAGTTTGGTAGCTCCAAAAATTGTGAAATAAATATGATTGTGTTGCTTAGGAAGTGTAGTATTTAGTAAAAATATGTTCTTGGCTTCAACAGTAGAAATTTCTGGAGATTTAAATAAGGATTTGAAATGTGCTTTTGAATGCATTCAAATTTGTTTATTTTATATCTAGAGTTTTTGAGCTCCAAAAATTATGAAATTTTTGTGGTAAGCTAGTCTTAGCATATGTGAACTCTGGTAAAAATTTGAGGACCAGTGCATGTGTAGATCTATAGTTATAGATTTTTCTTTTATAAATAGTTAATCCTTGCATGAATTTTTATAAATTAATTATGAGTCCAAAATTCATGAAATTTATTGGAGGTGATACTAGTACCATATGGATGTTAAGAAAAATAAGAAATCTGTTGCTTGACACTTTTCAATAGGATTTTCCATTTATGCTATTTCAAGCCTTGCTGCCTTATCATTTTTATATAGAATGTTCTACTTAGTAAAATGACATGAAATTTTTATGGTAGTCCTTTGATAGCATTAGTGAGGCACTGTAAATTTTTGAGAATTTATGAAGTACATCTGATATATATTTATTATTTAACCTAGATATCTAAATAAAATAATAAAGGCATTTAAATAAATAGTTTGGACTTCACCATTACATCATCTTAACTGTATTTGGTGTGCTTAAACTGGTGGTAGAGTCTAGGTTGTCAAATTTTGAATGATTACATGAAGTAGAAGTATTTTTACTTTATATTGCATGTTAAATAGTTTCCGGACTGATTCTAGAATGTGATAAGTTGCATGTTGAAACTGATGTAGACTGTAAAAATGGTTAATAACAAAGTGGTGGAGAATTTGATAAGCTTTCCAGAAAGTCCAGGATCACTGTTTTTGGATTTGTAGAACTCCAGTTATGAGTGAAACAAGTTGCTACTGTTTGTGGCATAATCGATGCATTGTAGAAGTAGTTAAGTAATAATCGAGAAGAGATATGCACCTACTCAAACAACGTGATGCACTTGTTAACATATATGCATTCGTAATACTTATACCATACTCATGCATCTAGGATCGGAGAAAGAGATCACGTTGCTGGAATTCGAAGAAGCAGAGGAAGGGAACCGGCCGGAGGATCCGCAAGCCGCAGCTCCCGAAGGCGTGGAGCAGAACCCTGCAGAGCTTCCGGAGTGCCCTGACCATCGCCCTACTTCCTTTCTACGAGGCAAGCCCCGGAGCATTATAAGTCTCCCAGTAATTTACAAATGTTTACTTACGTATTTATGATTGATGCATTAGGTTATAAGAGTTGAATGAAACCACTTGATGCATGTACATTCCTTGTCCAGATATTAACCCTTTAACCGGTATAGGTCCAGGATCGAATATATGCTTAGCCATGCTTAGACCGGTAGAAGTCGGGTGATGTCCTATCACCTGCGAGATATAGGTGGATACCGGAGCACGGTTGGCTATATCTGCTATCGTGGAACAGAACCATGTGGTAAAAGTAAATCGAGACCGGACGGGAAGTCGATAGAGAAGCAACAAGACATGGAGGTCTTGGGTGTGGACTTATCCCCGTCTGTGTCGATTAAGGACCGTACCGTTGTTGGCGCTTCTGACAAGATTGAACGCATGCCTCTCACTTAGCTGGCCAGATAACTCGTTCCGACCATGAAGCCGAGTAATTCAACTCAGGCCGGGAACCGTTCTGTTGTGCGCTCCTTCCGGGGAACGATCAGACTGAGCCCAAGGGCAGGCTTGGCCTGAGCATCCTAGCATCTGGTGTTCCAGATTGTGCGGCGCGGTACGGACCCGCGAAATGTGTACCTGAGTTGTACCAAAGGTGACCTAAGACTATCATGGCTGATAGATCTGGGTTTGTGTTAGGAATAAATTCCCAGCTGGTTGAAATCGATTCGAATCGCCGTCTCTCCCGGATAGTGAGAAACTTGGCTAGTCCCAACATCGTAGTAACTATATTATGAAACATGATGGTTCAGATGAATATGGAATAACAATACCTGCTATGGTTACTATTGTATGATTCTAAATAATATACCACATGTTTGGCATAGGATAGTTGCTAATCTAGAAATGGATAGTTATAATTAACTTGATAAAGGAATCACAATTGTACAACGGTTAATTGCCTTTTACGCAAAATGTTGTCAAGTTACGCCCACTTATATAGCCTTGCATAATCCTTGGAGTCATTTTATTTCTGGTTCATGATGGGTAAGTCTAGCTGAGTACCTTCTCGTACTCAGGGTTTATTTTCCCATTGTTGCAGATGGCACTGTGTATCATGGTTATTGCAAGAGTTGCTTCTATCCCGCTGTGGATGAGGAGTAAGCCTTGGGCAGGCTTCTTTAGTAATTCCTATCTTTGCTTTTGTGGACCGTGATCTGGCTTGGCACTGTATCAAACTATGTTGGAAACTTTATCTTCGAACTTATTTACTTCCGCTTTGTTTATCAAACTCAGTTTGTAATAACTTTTTATTCGTACTCTGATGATGAAAAGTATCTACGAACTTTATGTAATATGTGGCATGTATGTTGAATCCTGTACGATCTTGGTTGTTGTAAATCGTTTATTGAGACCCGTCGTGGTACTCGACGGACTACCGGGTTTATATGGATTCAAGTATGACAGTGCGACCGCTTGCGGATTGCCATTGTACTTGTATTCTTATAAATTGGTCGGTTCTGCGACAGCTGGTATTAGAGCGGGATTCAACGTTAATTGTCACAAGTGTATTTAAAACAAAAGTTTTTGTTTTCCAAAAACCCTTCTCTAGCAACTAATAGTTAGTTAATAGGTATTTGAAAGCTAAAGTGTGCCAATGATCACTTTCCTTATGCCTAAATTAAGGACTATTAGGTGGCTATTTAAGTACTAACATGGGGGTTTTTACTTCGTCGTCCATACGGCGTGCTATAGTATGGATGCCATTCACTTGAGTGGTAATGGATGGATCAAATGCCTCTACGCCAAGGTAAGATGAGTGTATGACCGCAAGATGTGAGCGTGCGGTCGGGAAGAGTTAGCTTTGGTACGGCTATGTATGCATGCTTGCATGTGTATATGGTACGTATTTAATGGTGGGTTTAAATTATTGTTGGGTAGATTGATACGGAAGTATATGTATGGGGATACATATATGAAAGTATTTATAATTACATTCTGCATATTTCATTATGGGTTTAGGGCTGAAATGAAATTTTATGTAGGTACACTAACAACGAAACGTGTAGTTCGACTAGTTACGATCTATATGAGAGAACGTATGTATGCCACCGTGTCTACCGTTAGAAACAAATTTTTCCTAAGTTTGTAAGGACGTACGGAACGAGCATGCATCATGTTAAATTACCATTCACATAACTACATGGTTCCTCCCCTTATAAAATTCTTACTCGGTTATGTAACTCTTATCCATTATGGCATTGTCTAACAAAAGGGTACATGTTGATGGTGTAGATGGCACGCACCAAGCAGACTGCTCGCAAGTCCACTGGAGGCAGAGCTCCTAGCCGTCAACTTGCTCCATGTACCCAGTCAACGTCACACGTTCCTTGGAGAGTTTGGGATGCCTACACTCTTGTGGAGAGTGCTCAGCTATGTAGGCTATCCTGATGGAATGGAACCCCGCTACTTCTGGGCGAATGAGCGGTTGGGAGAAGGTCTCTTAGTTACAGTGGAGGCCATTGTCTGTCCCTGAGGTGACGATTCTGAGTGGACAGGTTGGTGTTATGAGTCGACTGGCAGGACTGCTGAAGAAGCAGCTGGCAGGGCAGCCTTTGGGATCCTGAGGGATATCATGGATCGTTTTCCTCAGGAGCTGGCAGCCGCTTTGGTTGGAGTTTTTCTAGAGGGCAATCCCTCCACTGACTCATGGCAGCAGGCAAGAGGAAGATCTTTGGAGATTGGTGCAGTAGAAGGGCAGAACAGCGATAACCCTGCCATGAGCGCCATGTTCGCAGTGATGAGAGTGTTAGATGGAGTTGAAGGTAGCCTCAGACGTGTGTCTGGTGCTCTTGGTCATGCCCGCGAAGACCGACGTCAGCTTCAGAGGGAGCACGACGCCGAGATTGAGAGGCTCACTGAAGAAATGACTCGGTTAACTCACCAGCGAAATGCAGCTTGGTCCAGGGAAGATGTCCTGAGGGCTCGACAGTTTGAGCTAGGACAGCAGCTGGCCAATGCGGAAGAATACAACGATAATCTGCATGAAGAGGTTCATCTACTGCACAATCAGCTCCACCCGTATGTTCCACCTGGAGCCGCAGAAATGGATCTAGAAGGGTACGAGGAAGAAGAGAAGTGGCAGCCTGAAGAAGAAAGTAGAGCCTGAGGAAGGAGATGATTCTGCATCTGACCTCGATAGTGATCATGATGAGGATTAGATCGCTTAGCACTTAGAGTAAGGACTAAGTGTATCCACCTTTATTTATGTAATGGACCTGTAGTTCGAAGCTGGCATTAGTAACCAGACTATCATGTAATGTTAATCGCACGTTTGGTTGAACGTCAATACAATTCCAGTTCTTGACGATAATCACGCTTTAAATTTACATGCGTTATGAGCACGATAAGTGGTCAAATTGGCGATGTCATGTTGCGAGAATGAATTATTATGCCTCTATTTTTATTGTACTTTTGAGAACTTTCTCCAGTAATTTCAGTTTGGCATGAGTACCTAATTCATCTGCAATCTCTTGGCATCAACCAATAATCGCTTATTGTTGCAACTTCGCAGATGACGCGCACCCGTGCTGGAGCTAGTAGCAGCCAGGATGGCAACTAGGATGACTTGCCACCCCCACCGCCACCATCTGCTCAGGAATTCTTTACCCAGTTCCTAGGAAGCCAAAGGACAATGGAGGAAGCTTTGCGCCTCATTGCACAAAACACTGCTCGTGGCCACCCACAGCAACCAGGGGCCGAACAAAATCAGCACAGTTCATTCAAGGAGTTTCTGGACATGAAGCCTTCGATCTTCAAGGTGGCTGAGGAACCACTGCAGGCCGATGAGTGGCTAAATACCATCGAGCAGAAATTTCGTCTGCTAAGGGTCACAGAGCACCTGAAAGCAGAATATGCTTCTCATCAATTGCAAGGACCAGCAGGGATCTGGTGGACGCACTTCCTGTCATCTCTGCCTACTGATGCGAGAGTGACCTAGGATCAATTCAAGCTGGCTTTTAGGGGACACCATATTCCCCCGGGCCTGAATGCGCATGAAAGCAGCCGAATTTATGAGGCTCACTCAGGGAACAAAGTCACTCACTAGAATATATGCACGCATTCAACAACTTGTCAAGATATGCTCCAAGTTTCAGTGGATACTGAAGAGAAAAAGATTGAGAGTTTCAAGCGAGGTCTGGGTACCAAATTAATGAAGACTATGGCAAATTCTCGATGTGCCACGTACAATGAGTTTATTAGTGATGCCTTGACCCAAGAAAACCACAACAACATGCATGCAGTTGCTAAAGGTCGCAAGAGGGCATATGAGGCCTGGTGCATCCGGATCTTTCCAGTCAAAAGCGCCTATCGCAGCTAGGCCACAATTCCATCCACCTGCATCCAAGTTCAGGCCTCCACCATCGAAAGCTCAGAATAACAGGCCATAGAAACCTGTTTCGTAAGGCGTTCACTATTGCCTTACCAAAAGGAAATGGCAATCAGGACAGCTCCACCGGATTCAGAAGTAATCAACCTTGTTTCAACTGCAACCAACTGGGTCATTGGTCCAAGGAGTGCCCCCACCCCAAGAGGAATAGCAACTCAAGTCAGAACAATCAGAGGCAGGTGAATGCCAGGGCACGTTAGGGACAGGTGCATTATACCGCTGTGGAGGAAGTGCCCGCCGGGGAAGTTGTCACGGCTGGTATGTTTCTCGTCAACAAGCATCCCGCTAGTTGTTTTATTTGACTTCGGGAGCTTCTCATTCATTTATGAGTCAAGCATTTGCATCTAGACATGATCAAGAAATTATAGAAGTAAGTAAAGGGGGTTTTAACATAAGTTCAGCAGGGGGTACTGTTACTACCAAAAAGATAGTCAAAAACGTACTCATCTTGATACAAGGGAGAGAGTACACAACAGATTTGATAATATTGCCGGGGTTGTCGATAAGTGTAATCTTAGGCATGAATTGGATGAAGGATCATGGTGTTCTTATTGACACTAGCACCCGCACTATTATGTTGAGAGAACCCACGGGAGGGAAAGCTTTTCTAGTCCCACTCTCCCGCGATTTCGAACCCCAACATTTAGCCTGTGCTATCCAAGCCACCACCATATGTGATATTCCAGTGGTTTGTGAGTTTCCGGATGTATTTCCAGAGGAATTACCAGGTCTATCACCGGATAGGGACGTGGAATTTAAGATTGAATTAGTGCCAGGTACCGCACCCATATCCAGAAGGCCCTATAGAATGCCACCCAATGAGTTAGCAGAACTTAAAGTTCAATTGCAAGATCTATTGGACAAAGGTCTTATCCAACCTAGCTCATCTCCGTGGGGATGCCCAGCATTGTTTGTGAAAAAGAAGGATAAGACACTGAGAATGTGTGTAGATTACAGACCACTCAATGCTGTGACCATCAAGAACAAATATCCATTGCCCCGCATTGACATCTTGTTCGATCAGCTAGCAAAGGCAAAGGTATTCTCCAAAATTGACTTGAGATCAGGGTACCATCAAATAAAGATCAGACCGGAGGATATACCTAAAACCGCTTTTTCTACTAGGTACGGCTTATACGAGTATTTGGTTATGTCTTTCGGACTAACAAATGCCCCAGCCTATTTCATGTACCTAATGAACTCGGTATTCATGCCCGAACTGGATAAGTTCGTAGTCGTGTTTATCGATGACATATTGATTTATTCCGAAAATGAGTCAGATCATGAAGAACATCTGAGGATTGTCCTATCCAGACTGAGGGAGCATAAGCTATATGCCAAGTTTAGCAAATGTGAATTTTGGATGAGCAAAGTACCTTTCTTAGGTCACATTTTATCGAGAGATGGAATCTCAGTAGACCCATCAAAAGTACAAGAGGTCATGGAGTGGAAAGCCCCAACTTCGGTTCATGAAGTTCGGAGTTTTCTAGGGTTAGCAGGATACTATCATCGGTTTATTCCAGATTTCTCAAAAATAGCTAAGCCTATGACCAGACTACTTCAGAAAGATGAGAAATACAAATGGACACCAGAATGTGAAACCACTTTTCACACCCTCAGAACTTTGTTGACTACAGCACCTGTGCTAGCACAACCAGACATTGAAAAGCCTTTTGATGTATTTTGTGATGCATCAGGAATAGGTTTGGGATGTGTGCTTATGCAAGAAGGGAGAGTAATTGCATATGCCTCTCAGCAATTGAGGAAACATGAAGTCAACTATCCTACACATGACTTGGAACTGGCAGCCGTTGTCCATGCATTAAAGATATGGAGACATTACTTGTTGGGCAATGTATGTCATATCTATACTGACCACAAAAGCCTCAAGTATATCTTTACCCAGCCAGAACTAAACATGAGACAACATAGATGGTTGGAATTGATTAAGGATTACAATTTGGAAGTGCATTACCATCCGGGTAAAGCAAATGTAGTAGCTGATGCACTTAGTCGGAAGTCCCATTGCAACACTATGGAAGCACTATTGGAAGATGGATTTAACTTGCTACATCCTGCCGTACTTCACAATATCACAATCAGTTGTTCGCTGGAGGGCAAAATCATAGAGCTACAGCAGACAGATGTAGGAATAAGTCACATTAAGAGAAAAATGCAAGAGCAAGACACCAAACATTTTAGATTGGAAGAAAGAGGTGTATTATGGTTTGAGGACCGACTAGTGGTGCCAAAGGACCGTGAGCTAAGGAATCAAATTTTAGAAGAAGCTCACTCGTCCAAATTGTCTATCCACCCGGGTAGTAGTAAAATGTATCAAGATCTAAGAACCCGTTTTTGGTGGACTAAGATGAAGAAAGAGATCGCAGCCTATGTTGCTAGGTGTGATAACTGCAGTAGAGTGAAAGCCGTCCATATGAAAATCGCTGGATTACTTCAGCCATTACCTATTCCAGGATGGAAATGGGAGGAAATCAGTATGGACTTTATTACAGGCCTTCCAACAACGCCACAAGGTCATGATTCAATCTGGGTCATTGTTGATCGTCTTACCAAGTCAGCACACTTTATACCCATGAACACGAGGTATATAGTTGGGAAATACGCTGAGATATACGTATCCCAGATCGTGAAATTGCATGGAGTACCCAGGACCATAATCTCGGATAGAGGACCATAGTTCATAGCTCGTTTCTGGGAACACTTACACCAAGCTTTGGGAACCAAGCTAATCAGAAGTTCAGCTTATCATCCGCAAACTTCAGGACAGACAGAGAGAGTAAACCAAATCCTAGAAGATTTACTTAGAGCTTGTGTTATATCTTCAAAAGGTTCATGGGAGAAATGGTTACCTTTAGCTGAATTCTCCTATAACAACAGTTATCAAGCGAGTATCAAAATGGCTCCATTTGAAGCCTTGTATGGCCGAAAGTGCAGGACTCCATTGAATTGGATTGAGCCCAGTGAAAGGAGATACTTTGGTATTGATTTTGTCAATGAAGCCGAAGAATAAGTACGTATCATCCAACAGCACATAAAGGCAGCTCAATCAAGACAGAAGAGTTATGCCGATAGAAGAAGAAGACCACTAACTTTTGAAGTGGGTGACTATGTATACTTGAGAGTATCACCCATGAAAGGTGTGAAAAGATTTGGGATGAAAAAGAAACTTTCACCAAGATATGTAGGGCCATACAAAATTTTGGAACGAAAAGGAAATGTTGCATATAAGCTACAACTACCACCAGAGATGAGTACAATCTTTGATGTGTTCCATGTTTCTCAGCTAAAGAAATGTCTTTGAGTACCGGAAGAAGCGATTGCACCCACCAACATGCAGCTTCAATCGGATTTGACCTATGAAGAAAAGCCAATTCGAGTATTAGAAGAGATGGAGAGAGTGACAAGGAGTAAGATTATTAAGTTCTATAAGGTGGTGTGGAACAATCATAGTGAACAAGATGCTACATGGGAAAGAGAAGATTATCTACGAGAAGTTTATCCCGCCTTTTTCCAAGAATGGTAGGTCTTGCAAATCTCGGGACGAGATTTTTATAAGGGGGAGGGGCTGTAACACCTCGGGGTGTTAGCCTTGCATAACTTGACTTGCATAACATGAGCATGAGCATCAAGTATTCATCAATCATCATTTACAATTGAAACATTTGATCGAAACATCTGAAACATTGCTTGTTATCTCGTGTTTCTTGGAACATATGCATATGATCTTGTACAAATGAATGCAAGTGGTAATGCTAGTCACTAAAACACCTTAGCTACACTTAGGTTAACAAAAGGAACCTTGTTCATGAAGGCCACATCTCATGATCAAGCATTTAAGTGATATTTCATGTGTTGACCTGGATAGCTCTATGAGTGACCACTGCATGAAATGATAGGATGACCTTGCAAATTGCTCAAACATGCTTAGGATATCATTAGGAACAACTTTGGTATTTAGTGCTAGGGCTAGTTTGGTCATTTAGCCATGGTTTGAATGTGTATCATGATTTCAAAGTGACATGTTTGACTAAAGTTGAACTAGGTGTTAGAGACCTTGCATGGAGGAGTTCACAAAAGCAATGTTGTAGTGTTTGACATAAGGAACAACTTTTATTTTTGGGTCATGGACTGATTTAGCTTCTAACATGCTTGAACAAGTCCCACAAAAATCAGAAAAATCAAGAATTCAACACTTGTAAAATTTTTCTAAGTCTAGGTTTACTGACCGACTGTCAGGCTGACATTGGTGATGATATAACTTGGTTTTGGTTGCGAATTAGAGTATGATCCTTTAAGAACAATTAAAGCTGGTACGTAGGTCTACAAAATCTATTCAGGATGTTTGCACGAAGGAGCCACGGATTAGCCGATAAATCATTTTGAAAACACGCTGTCAGGCACCACGCTACTGATCTGAATCGACTGAATCGCAACGTTCAATGGCCGACCGGTTTCAGAACCCGCGCGCCGCGTGTCCCCGGCGACGGCCGTGCGTCGCCTCTGCTCTGCCCAACTAGGCCACGACGCGCCCGAGCGCGGCCTTAACGTCGCCAGCGCCCGCCCGAGCCATCCCGCGCCTCCATTTGCTTCGCCTCGGCCTTTCTTCATCGCCGCAGCAGCAGCCGAGCTCCCGCTGCTCCGCCGTCGCCATAACCATGCGCAAGCTCGCGCCTAGCCACTCCAGCACCACCACCAAAGCTCCACTGTCTTCTCAGCGACCCACTGCTCCCTCCCGTGCTCGCTGACCAAGCTTGGTAAGCCCCAGTGCCGTGCAACGCCTCGCCGGAGCTCCTCCGCTACCCTCCATCGCCGTGGCCAGGCCCAACCCGACCACCGCAGGCCACGATAGCGCGAGCAACAGCTTCCTTATAGTCCACTGATGCTTGTCCACACGTTAATTTGGGTCACCTTGGCCTCCACCGGCGTACCGCCGTGGTCTAGCCCCGCCGCTCCGCCATGGCCGCCGCCGTCAGCTTTAGAGTCGACGATAAGGCCGGCCAAGTGGCTCAATAGCTTCGCTAGGTCGTGTAGATCGTGTAGTGAAGATGTTACCACCGACGAACTCGCCACCGTCGAGTTCTAGCCGCGTCAGTCGAGCAGCGCCGCCGTGATCTGCTGTGTCTCGCTGACCAGCGGGTCCCACCTGTCAGCGACAGCAGTAGTGAAGGCTAACTCATTTTGAATCCAGTTTTTTATTTGTTTTGTGAAATTTGTATCTTCAGTTTGGTAGCTCCAAAAATTGTGAAGTAAATATGATTGTGTTGCTTAGGAAGTATAGTATTTAGTAAAAATATGTTCTTGGCTTCAACAGTAGAAATTTCTGGAGATTTAAATAAGGATTTGAAATGTGCTTTTGAATGTATTCAAATTTGTTTATTTTATATCTAGAGTTCCTGTGCTCCAAAAATTATGAAATTTTTGTGGTAAGCTAGTCTTAGCATATGTGAACTCTGGTAAAAATTTGAGGACCAGTGCATGTGTAGATCTATAGTTATAGATTTTTCTTTTATAAATAGTTAATCCTTGCATGAATTTTTATAAATTAATTATGAGTCCAAAATTCATGAAATTTATTGGAGGTGATACTAGTACCATATGGATGTTAAGAAAAATAAGAAATCTGTTGCTTGACACTTTTCAATAGGATTTTCCATTTATGCTATTTCAAGCCTTGCTGCCTTATCATTTTTATATAGAATGTTCTACTTAGTAAAATGACATGAAATTTTTATGGTAGTCCTTTGATAGCATTAGTGAGGCACTGTAAATTTTTGAGAATTTATGAAGTAAATCTGATATATGTTTATTATTTAACCTAGATATCTAAATAAAATAATAAAGGCATTTAAATAAATAGTTTGGACTTCACCATTACATCATCTTAACTGTATTTGGTGTGCTTAAACTGGTGGTAGAGTCTAGGTTGTCAAATTTTGAATGATTACATGAAGTAGAAGTATTTTTACTTTATATTGCATGTTAAATAGTTTCCGGACTGATTCTAGAATGTGATAAGTTGCATGTTGAAACTGATGTAGACTGTAAAAATGGTTAATAACAAAGTGGTGGAGAATTTGATAAGCTTTCCAGAAAGTCCAGGATCACTGTTTTTGGATTTGTAGAACTCCAGTTATGAGTGAAACAAGTAGCTACTGTTTGTGGCATAATCGATGCATTGTAGAAGTAGTTAAGTAATAATCGAGAAGAGATATGCACCTACTCAAACAACGTGATGCACTTGTTAACATATATGCATTCGTAATACTTATACCATACTCATGCATCTAGGATCGGAGGAAGAGATCACGTTGCTGGAATTCGAAGAAGCAGAGGAAGGGAACCGGCCGGAGGATCCGCAAGCCGCAGCTCCCGAAGGCGTGGAGCAGAACCCTGCAGAGCTTCCGGAGTGCCCTGACCATCGCCCTACTTCCTTTCTGCGAGGCAAGCCCCGAAGCATTATAAGTCTCCCAGTAATTTACAAATGTTTACTTACGTATTTATGATTGATGCATTAGGTTATAAGAGTTGAATGAAACCACTTGATGCATGTACATTCCTTGTCAAGATATTAACCCTTTAACTGGTATAGGTCCAGGATCGAATATAAGCTTAGCCATGCTTAGACCGGTAGAAGTCGGGTGATGTCCTATCACCTACGAGATATAGGTGGATACCGGAGCACGGTTGGCTATATCTGCTATCGTGGAATAGAACCATGTGGTAAAAGTAAATCGAGACCGGACGGGAAGTCGATAGAGAAGCAACAAGACATGGAGGTCTTGGGTGTGGACTTATCCCCATCTGTGTCGATTAAGGACCGTACCGTTGTTGGCGCTTCTGACAAGATTGAACGCATGCCTCTCACTTAGCTGGCCGGATAACTCGTTCCGACCGCGAAGCCGAGTAATTCAACTCAGGCCAGGAACCGTTCTGTTGTGCGCTCCTTCCGGGGAACGATCAGACTGAGCCCAAGGGCAGGCTTGGCCTGAGCATCCTGGCATCTGGTGTTCCAGATTGTGCAGCGCGGTATGGACCCGCGAAATGTGTACCTGAGTTGTACCAAAGGTGACCTAAGACTATCGTGGCTGATAGATCTGGGTTTGTGTTAGGAATAAATTCCCAGCTGGTTGAAATCGATTCGAATCGCCGTCTCTCCCACATAGTGAGAAACTTGGCTAGTCCCAACATCGTAGTAACTATATTATGAAACATGATGGTTCAGATGAATATGGAATAACAATACCTGCTATGGTTACTATTGTATGATTCTAAATAATATACCACATGTTTGGCATAGGATAGTTGCTAATCTAGAAATGGATAGTTATAATTAACTTGATAAAGGAATCACAATTGTACAATGGTTAATTGCCTTTTACGCAAAATGTTGTCAAGTTACGCCCACTTATATAGCCTTGCATAATCCTTGGAGTCATTTTATTTCTGGTTCATGACGGGTAAGTCTAGCTGAGTACCTTCTCGTACTCAGGGTTTATTTTCCCATTGTTGCAGATGGCACTGTGTATCATGGTTATTGCAAGAGTTGCTTCTATCCCGCTGTGGATGAGGAGTAAGCCTTGGGCAGACTTCTTTAGTAATTCCTATCTTTGCTTTTGTGGACCGTGATCTAGCTTGGCACTGTATCAAACTATGTTGGAAACTTTATCTTCGAACTTATTTGCTTCCGCTTTGTTTATCAAACTCAGTTTGTAATAACTTTTTATTCGTACTTTGATGATGAAAAGTATCTGCGAACTTTATGTAATATGTGGCATGTATGTTGAATCCTGTACGATCTTGGTTGTTGTAAATCGTTTATCGAGACCCGTCGTGGTACACGACGGACTACCGGGTTTATATGGATTCAAGTATGACAGTGCAACCACTTGCGGATTGCCATTGTACTTGTATTCTTATAAATTGGTCGGTTCTGCGACAGTGATCATCTCACCAATCCCAGTGGGTGGCTTACGATTGAACTTGGAGTGGAGCTCGCGGTGATGGAGTCCTTAGATGAAGGTGGTGATGACCTCGGCTTCCGTGATGTTTGGAATAGAATTCCTCATTTCAAAAAAGCATTGGATGTAGCTGCGGAGGAGCTCCAATGGCTTTTGGTTGATGCAATTTAGATCATGCTTGGTGTCCGGCCGAGTACACATAGCCATGTAATTATCGATGAAGACTTTTTTAGCTCTTCTTAGGAGCCGATGGAGTCTGGGGCAAGGCTTGTGAACCAGCTCATGGTGGTCGATGTGACTATGATAGGGAGATAGTTTGCCATGACACTGGTGTCTCCTCTGGCAGCACGGACAGTGGTGGCGTAAGCCTATAGCCACTGTGTCAGGTTCATCCTTCCTTCGTAGGGCTCGACCCCAGTGATTTTGAAACTGTGGGGCCACTGGAGTGTTCGGTGCACCCTTATGAAAGCTGGGGCCCCTTAGGGTTGTCGGCGCCATCGTCTACACCATTGTTGGCAGCGATTGGCTCAAGAGCTAAGTCCAGGTTACCGTACTCTTGCTCATACTCCTAGCGGTGGCGTACTTCATCTTCATAGCGACCAAAGTGGCGTTCGTCAAAATGTCGTCATGCATCTTGGAGATTGTTGAGGTGCACTCAGATGTCCTGGTCGGGTTGGCAATGATGTTCAATGTGGTTGCCCCTAGCTTTGCCCTAGAGGAATTGCCTATTATCGCAGCGCTAGTCGGTGAAGCGACTTGGGTGGTGATCGGATCTTGTGGTGACTAATCGATGAATTGAAGTGGTGGAGTATGAAGGTCTCTGATCCTAGTGAATCTCATTGACCCAGTAGTGCACTGCTTTAAGCATGGCAACGACCTTAGCGAGCTCAGGCGTCTGTGGGAGGCGAACGAGCTTGTTGGCGGCCACTACCAGATAGGCGCTTGGAGTCTTGAAGACGTTGTGACCATCAACGCGAAGAAACTCTTCGTCGAGGTTGCGCTGGAGTGGCCTTCCTTGTGAGTCGAGCTGCTGCTCAGCCATGGCAAGGGAATTCTTGTTTGCTCAGCATTGTGCGCGATTGACATTATAGTTCTCACGAGCGACGCGTTCCTCCTCAGTTTTGCCATTTCGAGGGGGGCTGTTGACTCTGACGTTGAAGATCATGCCGCCACAGAACGGAGGGAGAGGAAGTTGCTCGGTGAAGGTTTCGATGAGGGTCTCCATAGAGCCCTAGGACTCGGAGCCCGGATTATCCTCTGGGATGGTCTAGAGGGACACTCCTGAGCATCGGCCGATGTGGAGCATGTTGACGGCCAGCGAAGGCGGGTTGGCGATCTGGTCGGCAAGAGGATGGATGTCTCCCACCTAGTCGGTGAATTTTCCCCTTAGGGCGTCTTGGAAGGTGGCAGCGATGTTGGTGAGCCCGAAGGGCAGAGATGCAACTCCTTGAGTTTTCCGAGCAGCCTCCGATAGATTTGGATCGAAGGGTGGTCGGCGCTGAACCAAAGTGTCCAAAGCCAATTCGGCGATGGAGAGGCAATCAGCGAGCTTCAGACCGACCCGATCGATGGATTTGATCAAATTGTCATTGTTGATCTGCCTCCTCTGTTAGCGAGGAAGCGGGCGGTGAGTTGTTGATGAAGGTGACCTCGGAGGTGGTTCCGAGATCGGATCTGCAGTCATAGGTATAGGGATGATCGACATAGAATCAATCTACGCCAGCTCAAGGAGCTCTCCGACTCTGTCAATGTTGATGATCTAGGAGATCGATCCAACCATGAAGATCTGGCCGGGCTGCAGGAGGGACGAAGAGCCTACGAAAAAAGCCATCTTGTTCGATAGAGAAACAGCCCACAAACCCCTACTTGGCGCGCCAACTATCGATAGAATATCATCGGCAGTCCTCCGAGGGGTATCCTATGAAGGTAGATTGATCAGTAGGGGAGCGTGAGATCAAGAACAAGAGAGCAACAGAGACACACGAGTTAGATAGGGTCAGGCCATTAGTATGACGTAACACCCTACTCCTGTGATCTGTTGGTTTATATTAGCTATCGTGTGATATTGCGTGAGTTTGGAGGGGGTCCCTGCCCACCTTATATAGTCCGGGGAGCAAGGTTACAAGTCGGTTAGATCTAAGAGATAACCGGAAAGTAATAATTGATTACAGGAATCTTGGGATCATACATATCCTAACAGATCTCATAGTATCTTCAGGATATCTTCCAGATGTCTTATGGGAGGCGCCGAGCAGAGTCGTGCCCCACAAGGCTTTGTCTTGTGGGCTGGGCCGCCCCTGAGGGCGCAACCCATATGGTTTGTCGTGGGTATCTGGGGTCATACCCTCCACACTCACAAGATATTTTCCTGACCCACCTTCACCTCTTCCCTCTCCTCTCTCTCCCTCACTACACCTTCCTCGACATGTGGTGGTGAACACACCCCGTCGTACCACCATGAGCGAGCCCGAGCTCTCTCGACCGTACATGTGGGCAAGCCTACACTGTGGCAAACTAACCAAGCGGATTAGGCACGTGTGTGTGCCACGGGGTGACCTCGGTGGGCGAGAAATATCTCGCCGCTGGAACCAACATGGTCGGCCTACAAATAGGCCTAGCCAGTGTTGCTCTGGCCTCGCCCACTCCACCACCAGCTCTACCATGAACGGGAACACCCCATCTCCCCCTCCTTTTCACCTCTCCCCTTCTCCTCCTTGCTCTACTCTGATTTCAACCAAATCGGGAGTCGTCGGCGCCATTGAAGCCGCCTCCCTCTTTCTTCTCCACTGTTGCACCACCGGTCGATTGGGCTAGCAGGTGAGTCCCCAAGCTCCTCCTCTTCCTTTCTCTATAGCTAGTTGAGCGTCTATGCATCTGTGACACGCTGCCGCCAAGCACCGTGCCCACCAAGCCACCATGGCGGACGGCCACCGTCGACCAAGGTCTAGCCGGGCACTACACCATCACCACTACACTTGCCGCTCACTCGCACTCACATACACGTAGTTAGTTGTTTAGATTAGGGCCTCTAATGAGGTCCTTGGTCCCAATCTTTACGACGTAGGATCTTGACCTTGATAACTAGCTGATGAACAGCCTGATAACTTGCTGCAAGTAGCGATAACTAGTGCAACCTGGCAAATAAAACTCGAAGCCAACCACCATCTATAAACGACAACCTAAATCGAGGATTCACCCAACCACATTCTCAAAGAACCAACCAACACAACCTACTATTAATCAAGGAGAACCTCGAAGGGAGTAGGAGCACCAATTGGGAGTGGATGAAGCCGCCGCTTCTGTAATCCTGCGAAGGAAATCACAAGAGCAAAGGGGTAAAGATCTCTCTCTGGTTTTGTTAGCACATAGCTAAACAAGGGGTTTTGGTTTTATCATTATCAAAAGTCTTCCGAATGCTATGAAGCAATGTGGTATTTATACTAGGAACAACCCTTCTAGATAGGTATGAACACGAAATAGAAATAAAAAGACTAAGTATGTGAAAAGTCTTCCACGAAATGGATTTCCAAGAGTCTTCACGGGCTGTTAGTTTCCAGAGCAGTCTCCACTAATAGAGTTGTAACTCCCTATTGGGAAGTCCAAATGATAAGCCGTTTGTTGGGTTTGAAACTAGACTCAATATGATTTCCATCCATGTGCAGCATGCACCACATAACGTTGTAGAATGGTACGGTTTTGAATGGGAAGTTGTACCAACATTCTGTCATGACAGACTATTGACCTTTGAGCAGTCTTGACTAATCTGAGCATAACTCTTGATTGTGACTTCCAAATGAGGTGGGATTTGTTGCATTGGAAAGTAGACTTGATAAGCTTTCCAAAATGTCCTCATAGACCTCCAACCTCAAGGAATCAAGAGTTATGATAGTTTCTTTCTGCTGGTTCATTTTTCATTGTAGCGATCCGATCTGATGGTCCGTCTTTCGCTGTAGCGGTCCGATTTCCACTATGTTGGTCCGATTCTCATGATCCGATTCATCCTTCTATTTATGTGTATTCCTAAGTACAACCAAAGTAGAACTCTTAGGTAATATATCATTCTTAGAAGTGTTGGAATTATAATCAATTAGGAATGAATTCACCTGCTCTTGTAGTTTGTTGGCACGTCTTCGTCCTTTCTCCATAGCTAGTTGAGCATCTATGCCTTTGTGACGTGCGGCTGCCGAGCACCGTGCCCGCTGAGCCACCATTGCGGACAGCCACCTTCGACCAAGGTTCGGCTGGGCACTACACCATCACCACTACACTTGCCACTCACTCGCACTCACGTACACGTAGTTAGTTGTTTAGGTTAAGGCCTCTAGGGACGTATCCACTCCACAACACCACTGTGACCTCTTTGGTGAGCCGCCACCACCGCCGTGGGCACCCACCGCTGTCGGTGACCCTGCCACCGGCTGCGGCGTGACCCCGCGAGCACCGTCCACCACTCGTCTATCATTGTAGAGGGCCAACGCCACCGGCGTAACCCACTCTAGTGAGCTTGGCGCCTCCTCCCCTATTTCCATCACCAGCATGGCCACCGTCCATCGCCATTCCCCTCCTCCTTTCCTTCTTGTTGTCTCATGGGACCAGGGGGTAACGACGATGCCGTCAACGTCATGACCTCGTCCATCCTCCCTCCTTTCCCTTTCTCTCTCTTTCACGTGGGCCCACGGCCTTAACGCCATTGCTGCCATCATCTGCTAACTAGCCGGCTGGCCCCACCTATCACTCACACACGCACGCCACACATACAGCACTGGGTACATTTAGGAAAATGCTAGGTACACCCTGTTAGTGTACACAAAAGGCTACAAACCTATTTTCCAAGCTTAGAAAATTCCCTGAAAATTTGTAAATAAACTAGATGCATTAGGAAATTTAATCATATAGTTTGCATCCATTTTCATGCACCAGAAAATACATGTAAAATTCCATCTAGATAATTAGCTATAGAATAAACTTCTAAAATGCATAACTTTTGCATCCTAACTCATTTTTACATGAAACCACTTCTAAAATTCATCTAAAATCTAGCTCTATGCATTCATCCTGTTATCACCGCATTGTTCTATATTTGCTTCTCTTTTTTTTGTGTTTGGCGGTAGTCTTATTTGATAGCTACGCCAATAGACGATAGTGACTACCAGGAAAGCGAAGACCCCGACTACGAGAATGAGTCAGAAGAAGCCAACAACGAAGGTAAGTCCTAGCTCTCCTCTCCTCTACCATCTTCATTTAATCATTGCTAAATGTATAACTTGCTTAATTATTATCCTAGAATATGACCTCGGTTATTATGAAATGATTAATGTTGAATTAAGATAAATTGTTATATTGTTGTTTTATAAGCTCCATGACATAGATGAACTTAGGGATAATAATTAATGGAACTTAAAATTGATAAACCTAAAACTAAACACTGATAGGGGGTGAGCGGGGATAACTTATGTGGGATAAGTTATATTGGTGGGAATGCCTAGATAGGGTTCCTAGGGAGATGCTTGTTTCGGTCACATAAGGACAGTATAATTTCTACTAGGAGGCTGGTGTTGGCAGTGGAATATCAGGAGCCGACATGGATGCTATGTGATCTTCTATGATCTAGCTGGCATGGTTGCTATGTGCTCCTCCACGTTAAGCCCCTTGACCCTGGCCATGTTCAAACCCATTTTATTATTGTTTATTTTGATGATTTGGCATCATCGGCACTGTTATGTTGCCATGATGTGGTATCGTCTGAGATTATATGAAAGGATGATGTGGTATCATCCGTATCATCCAGGATTATGAGATGGGATGATAAGGTATCCTCCCAAGTTTTAGTGTGTTTTTCAACCCTTGCAAAGCCGTTGTAGAGTTATATGGAAGTCTAGGGTAGCACCCAAGCATGTACGGGGTCTCGTTAGGCCTATTTCATCCACTGTTCATGGAAAGGATTATACCTATCATGTGGGGAAATTTATACACCTCTGTAGAGTTACTTAAATCTGTTCGAATAGCCATGTCCTTGGAATGGGCAGATGCTAGGATGGGATTCTATGATTAGCTTTACTTTTATGTGTGATGAAACTGGTAACAAAACTTGACACTAACCTAGGGACTAGTTGGAATGGTAATACTCCTCTAGAATCCAACCCATAATTATAATCACCACCACACCTCTATTGCCACCCTATGGTTAGGGCTTGCTGAGTACGTAAGTACTCACCCATTGTTGACTCATAGACTTCAGCACTGAGGAAGACCAAGACTACGACAAGGAAGCGCACCACGAAGATTAGGAGTTATGTGAAGAGTCCAATCATAGGAGATGACATTGAAGCTAGGGTTTCGACCGCGCTAAAGCTTGCCTATGGAATAGGTTATTGCTATGTTGTTTAAATACCATCGTACTAGAGACCACCATGAATAAACGCCGCTCCACGGTAGTAGTTCATGCTAGTTATGTAGGCCTATGACTATGCCCTATGGGCCACTATTGTAGAACCCTATTTTATATATTAATAAAGCTCGAAGCCTTTTATTTTATATATGTGTGCCATTCCTATTGATTTTGTGTGGACTTGTGCATGATCCTAGCACAAGTGCAGATGCACCTAGGACTCTCATAAATGAGGGGCCAACAGTACCACGAGTTTGAGCCCATACCCGAAGACCTAAACCAAGAGCAATAGTTTGCCGAGGACATCGAGGAAGGCAAGTCCAACCTATTCCCACCTTGATCATGTTGATCCCATTTTCAAACACAACCCATAGAGGCCATTTTATTGCATAAAATTTATTTTAGCGACATAGCTAAACCCGGTTGGATAGTATCCTTGATTTGTGTTAACTTGATTGCCTTGCTCAAACTTAAGGATTATTGTTATGCTATGACAAGATATCATTATCTAGTATGCTTAGGAATTGGTACTCATCATCAATACTTATGCCACTATGTTTTTCTCAAATACAATGATTTCAAATAAAATGGTGTGAGTTGTGAGGATAAGTGATGTGGGTTAATACAATGATTAATGAACAAGTTATAGCTGATGATTACCCTACAGATGGGGTGGATTGGTGTCTCTGGTGTGGGATGCCTAGGAGTTGTGGCTTGTACCTTTTGTGGTTAAGCATGAAGATATTCCCCTTGTCTCGATTAAGGACTGAGTTGACGATTCATCTTTCCTAACTCATTTATCGTACAACCACTCACCTTGCATGGGAAAGACATAGTCTAAATCCCCCTAGTTGGTATGGCAATCACCTGAAGGTAGGTGTGCAACTGGACACTAAGAGATTTATGTAGAAGAATGGTATATGAAATATATTGAGCTCATTTAAATATTGAATTATGAGAACCTTACCTTAGTGTTCCCGTGGTGAGCCCCATTACTTAGCTATGGAGGGTAATGGCTTTGATGGATCTTTGCTTACAATATGGTTTTAAGATACGGTATCCTAGTTGTGGTGAAAGTGTACAACCTCTGCAAAGTGTAAAATCTATCTAGATAGCCATGTCCATGGTCTTGGACGAGTTATGGTTTGGTTTCAACAACTAGTTGGGTTGGGATGAGTGAAAACATGAGTGATGATGATTTCAGAAGTGAATGGTGACATGCCATGTGTTGTGGGAACAAAGTGTTCAGCAACATTTAAAATGTTACAAACCCCTTTTTGGAAGTACTCTATGTATGGAAAATTAGTTTGCAAAAATGTTTATAAAATCAAACCCTTGCATGCGTCAAAATATAGCTTTATGCAAATCAACCAAAGCCTTATCCTTGATATATCCATATGCATGTATTTATACCCCACTCCATAGGGTAGTGTTGGATTTGCTGAGTACTTTGTTCTCACCCTTGCTTTGTTGTACAGAAGGAGGCCTAGATTTCGTCCCAGACGCTATGTTCGAGTAAGGTCATGTTTGCACACACCTTAGCTTGTGGCATGGGATCGTTAGATATTAGTGTGTTGGTTTGTGTGGATCTTTGGATCCATCTGTATCTTTATTTTTGCATGGTCTAAGCATCATTTCTATTTGAACTGCTACTCTGAGAACTATCTGATGTAATAAATGTGTGTACTAGCCTCCTAGGACTATTATTTGTATCACATTTGAGTTCTTGGATAACCAGGGGCGCTTCATAATCTTCTTGGGGTTTTCTCAGTGAGTCAAAGATTTTTATACGACTGTTGGGCATATCGATGACCACTAGTAACCAGTGAAAGTTGCATCTTTATATGCAGGCATAACTCATTAATTAAAGTCAACATGGAGTAAGCAAAATAAAATGTGCACAAGCCATTAACACTCACTTTAAGTTGTAAGGGAAGAGTATCATTGTCATGTCATGTTAGTTATCTAAGAACCTCAACATATTCCTCTCCGCATGAGGTCGTCATTTAGCATATCGAGTAATTTTGTCCTTGAATGTGCAATATGGATCCATGAAACAGTGATCCCTTTGTTTTTGAGTTTTAGCATCTCATGTCTGCATATATATAGTACAAAACAATATATATAGTCTAAGGGTAATTATATATACACAACGAACTAACAAGCAAGTTACTTTAATTATAGAAAGAATCACTTACAGACACCAGCAAATGAGGAGAGATTTGTCGAGAGCCTCCTGGTGTAATAGTTGGTGCAATTCATTGAATTCAACATGTGCAATATCATTGCCATGGAAGTAATGCTCATGTTCAACTCTGACAAGAATCCATTGCTCGTTCTTCCTACACGCATCTAAGTACCACTTGTTTAACAAGAACATTTGTGTACCCAGTGATGACCAGGACTTAGGGTTGACAAGACTGCTGCCATATTTATAGGTCAGGAATATATCTGCGCACTTGGCTCTTCGTGGCGATCCTCGCCCTGGATGAGTTGTTGCAGTGTCAGAACTGTTGTGTCCATCAACATTTTGAGTTGTTGCATATCGATTGTACCGCCATGTGTTTATACAATCATTGTCAACAGCTAGCGGTCCACTGACTGCAAAGATTGTTGCCCAAGTTGTGCCACATCTTTCCCTGCTCTCTTCATTTTTTGTGATGCCTTATATGACTTGTCGAGAGAGCGTTGATAGTCCAATAATGGTGTGGGCTTAAGTGCCTCATGCCGCTTTTTCTTGTGAGTGGGGTCCTTTTCCTTAGTTCTTGTTGAGGTAGAAACATCATGTTTGCAGGTTTCTCCTAAGTTCGCACTTTTCTTCTATGTTTTGGAAGAAAGCATCCACATCTTTTTTTTACCACCGCTATTGATTCCTCTTCAGACTTCTCGTGAGTTAGCTTCTCTAGAGGGGTTTTGTTTTGTGGCTGGTGTTGGTGGTCCTTAACGATCAAATCCGACCACCAATTAAGATCTAAAATAGGAGAAATAAACAAACTTATAGCACATATGCTCTTACTATTGACATAGTTCCACTTGTATTGGAGAATTCCTATATTATAGGACCTATAATTTAATACAAGGGAATTATAATAAAAAATACGCCTTTGGACAAAGCGTAAAGTAAATTTGGTCCAAGGAATAAGATGAAAGGCCCACTCCACTGAAGAATCTAGGGCGAGCACCAACATGGGAGCAAACCAGACCTAGCAAGCAGCCCATAACGTGAAGGCGGTGCCGAGGAGGGCCAGCCCAGGTGCAGCCGCACCAGGGGTGCGGGTGCACTGTCGCCACCTCTTCCTGGCCCACCTTGCATAGGTGGTGCATTGATGACGCTAGGGGTCGGTTTAGGCTAGTTTCCTAATTTATCTCCCCCTAAACCGACCTCTAGCTAGTATAAAAGCAAGGGTGGAGTTCATACTCAACACACACCTCATTTGGGCTCTACACCTCCACTTGTACTCTTTTTACTTTTTAGTAGTATTTGGACCTAGCAAAGCTATCAAGGAGAGCTTGGCTCCTTGGGAGAAAGAGAGAAATCTTGGTATGAATACATTGCAAAATTCTTCCATAGTCTTGTTCTCATATTATCGATATAGTTGTGCCATAGAACTAGAGTATAGTTCTCATGTTATAATCATGACATATGAACTAGCATATAGTTTCTATGCTATGAGCTTAACATGTAGAACTCTATGCTTAATCATTCATATGACTTGTATGATTAGAAGTAGAGCTAAGTTAAGGTGGCAGTTCGTCGTTCCTTTGGGTTTGCCCATGTCATATGCTTGTCGATCCGTAGGGTTGGAGTCCCAAGGGGATGTGGGTAGTTTCTTTGTACATAGACGTGGTGCTTGGGTGCATGGAAGCCTTCGAATATGACGGTACTCCACAGTTGAGGGGTAGACGGTAGGTGGTGATAGCCTTGTCCATCCCTTGTAATCCCCCACATTCAGGTATTGTGTAGGAGTCTTAAAGTCTATCACGCTTGTTGGCAAACCAGTGCTCGGAGATCTCCCCATCCATCTTACTCTTGGTCCTAGTTCTAACCATGTAATTTGTATGATTATTAACTGTTCTTTGCACGACTATATTAGAACATGCCTACTCCACTTAGGAACATTCTTTTATTCTTTGTTTTCCTTTTATCCTTGAGGTTGGCCTAGATGTGTGTTCACTATCCTTGAAATACCATTTTTACCCCTGTCATAGACTATTGGTTCACTATGCAAGTATGTAGTCCTTGTTCATACCCATGCTAGATACTTTACACCATGCCTTCCTTTGGGAAAATATAAATAACAATACCCTGAGTACTTCCGGGTGAAATGCTACAACAATAGATCTATGCACTTGCGGATATTTTCTATAAACGTTATGAACAATCATGTTGGTGTTCCTTGGCGGCGTTGCTAAGATTTATCCAAATCTTAGTGATGGTTCCAAGAAATACCAACAGGCATTTCTAGTGCCATTGCTAGGAATGGATTCTTTCTACATACTTGGTGATTGTGCTAAGAAATGCCAACAACTGGCTTTCTTCTTAACCGGGGACTTCCTAGGGGCGGGGACCTCCTCTTATGCCTCTGCGGTGTGGGAGGTAGAGGAGGGGGAGGCGGAGGTGGGGGAGACTTCCTTAGAGGAGATGGAGATGGAAATGTAGCCGAGCCATGGAATGAATCATCATCGTCCAGAGCACTCTGATGATCAAGGAATGGAAGAACTGGACTTAGGTTGGGAGACCTGTGAGTACAAAAATGATTGAGACTAAATGGTTATTTACGTGAGAAGCTAATGCAATAATTGAGAATGATAACTATTTCGTTCACTTTCATTCGCACCTATGATGAGGTAGTTGAGGAGGTGGAGACAGTACCCTAGCCGTCACCCTAGAAATAATGATGTAGCAGCATGTGCCATACAATGAATGAATGCTCTGCTTGGCCAAGGGTCTTCTCCCCATCACCTCTAGGAAAGTCGAGAGCCACTTCCCTATAGTCTTTGACAACTCTATCCACCGAGATGCTATAATAGCCAGGTGGAATAGGATTCTCATGGCTTCTTGGTGTCTTGTCAGGGTCCATAGGAGAAACAACACCAGTAGCCACAACAACTATGCTATTCCCCATGGGAATGTGCAGCTCACATGGCGTCATCTTCTCAGTGATGTCATCCACAAGGAAGCATTGCAATGCGTCATCTTGATTTGGGAGCTCAGTAGAAGTGCAACTGCTTCTTAGCTGATGGGGGCTAATGTTGACTCCATGCTCTGATGTTGACTACCTTTGGCTACTCAATGCTAGTTCCACTTGCCTTTGATTTCCTCTTGCATTCTCGCCTCCAAGTTTTGTTCTCGCTCATACAATCAAAGCACCACCATCTCTAACCTATGGATCCGCTATGCCTCCTCGTCCTTCCTTCTTTGGTGGCTTCTATAGCTAGTGGTGTCCTTAGGGAAGCCATGCTGCCACAAAATCAACCCTTTGCCTCGCATTCATCTAGGGTGTTCATTAGTCTCAAGGGCATACATTAGCTCATCCTTCTCTCGGTTGGGCACAAAGGCACCACTGCTAGAAGCATCTATAATATCAAAAGGTCTTTGTGCTGCTCTTCTGATTGTTTCACCAACAACCGCCTCCCTGGTCTCTGGGTCCAGTTTTCCCCCATGCATGAAAAACCAATCCTTGGAGTGTTCGGGCCAATCGATTGAAAATGGTGGGATCCCTTTGGCAAGCAAGTCTGCTTCCATTCTTTCCCACCTGGGAATGGCACTTTGGTAGCCACCTGATCCCATTCTATGATGGTATAACTTTTGTCGTGCATTCTCTTGGTTCCTTCTCACCCGTGCCTCACCCTCTTCTGAGGTCTTGTACCTCACAAATTCAGGCCAGTTGTCCCTCAACTTTTTGTATAGGCCATTATCATTGAAATTTGGAGTCAGATTCTTCTTGACAAACTCATTGTACAGCTTCTTCTTCCAGGTCTGGAATTGTGTGGCCATCTTCCTAGGAGCCCAACTTTTAACTAGTTTTTTAAATCTTCATCTCCTGGTACACATCAATGTCGTCGTTGTCAGGTTGCTTCGGGCCATGGATGAGCACTGGCATCATAACAAACTTCTACTTCATGCACAGCCAGGGAGGAAGGTTGTAGGTACATAGAGTAACAGACAAGTGCTATGACTGTTGTTGTACTCCCCGAAAGGATTCATGCCATCTATACTTAAAGCAAACCTTAAGTTTCTTGTGTCTTCTGCAAACTTAAGGAATTCTCTATCGATTGCTCTCCACTAGGACCCATCAGCAGGGTGTTCCAACATATCGTCTACCTTACGGTCTTCTTTGTGCCATCACAACAACTATGCATGCTCTTTGTTTCTGAACAAACATTTCAAGCGTGGTATTATAGGAGCATACCACATCACCTTAGCAGGGATTCTCTTCCTAGGATGTTGTTCGTCACCCTCAACATCACCAGGATCATCTTGCCTGATCTTATACCACGATGCACGGCATACTGGGCATGCATCCAAAGTCTCTTACTCCTTGCCACGATAGAGGATGCAGTCATTAGGACATGCATATATCTTCTGGATTTCTAATCCCAGAGGGCATACAACCTATTTTGTTTCGTATGTAGTGATGGGCAATTCGGTATCCTTTGGAAGCATGTTCTTTGTCATATTCAGTAACTCCCCAAATCTCTTATCAGATACACCATTCTTTGCCTTCCACTGCAGCAATTCCAGTGTGGTACCCAACTTTTTGTGCCCCTATTCGCAAGTTGAGTATAGCAATTTCTTGTGATCCTCTAGCATAGCGCTCGAACTTGACCTTCTCCTTATCACTTTCGCAGTCTCTTTGTGCATCACGAATAGGCTGACCAAGATCATGATCGGGCTCATCTTCTGCCGCTACCTCTTCTTCAGCTTCCCTCATTGTAGTATCATCAAAGGCACCTGTATTTAGCAAACTCAAGAATAATGTTGTCATCATTCCCTTCTTCTTTATTTTCTTTCATTATAACCCCGCTTTCTCCGTGCTTGGTCTAACAAATATAGTTTGGCATGAAACCCGACCTAAGCAGGTGCTCGTGAATGGTCCTTGAGAAAGCATATCCTTCACATTCTTACATAGAACACATGGGCAGCATATGAAACCATTCCATGTTTTTGCCTTGGCCACATTTAAGAAATCATGCACGCCCTTAATGAACTCTGGGGAGCGGCGGTCAGCGTTGTACATTCATTGTCGATTCATCTGCATTACATGACGTACACTATATCAAAAACATTTAATAACACATATTACACAACATGTATGATTAGTAGTTAATTAAAAGATCCAAAACATCTATAACTCAACATGATTAATTAATATCCTATACCACACAACTGTTTCACTCTCGAACATTAATTTATTAAAGCCTTAATACAATATAGATAATACCAATAGCACTAGACAAACAAAAGCAACAATGCACTTCAGCAGAATAAGGATTTTACGATCAATTCTAACTAAAATAGATAGATCATTCTTCTGCTGGTTCACTGCCTCATCATACATAGGTGCACTCTCATCAGCCACCTCAGCTGCCTTTGCAAGAGATTTTTAGATGTGCACAACATACTCTTCCTTCCAGTACTAACCGTTGCATGATCCAGTGCCATCCCACTGAAATTACCACACCAAATCAAGAACTTTAATCAAAATCATCATGAAAAATGGCTACAAATAAAAAAACATGAAAAAAAACTCACATTGCGATCCGAACACGTGTAGAAGATACGCCGTCGGTTGGGACCCTTCGTCACCCTGTACTCCAACACAGTCTTCTGCCCACACTTGCCCCACGCAATGAGAGGGAGGTCTGACCTCAGTCACTTAGGGACCCCATGTGAGGCCAAGGACCCAGAAGCAATCGCCATCTACGACTCTAATTATTTTCATCAACTACTATAAATTTCTCATTTTGTGAACCATGAAATTAAATTAGCTATATACTAGCAAAGAAATGTGGATACTTGTTTAATTCTAATCAACAACTTTAAGCTTTTTCTTCTACATTGGTAAACTATCAAGTGAGTTTGAGCTCAAATGGTGCTTAAATCTAAAAAAAAAATCCACCATTCTTTCTAATGTAAAAAACTAGAAATTTCTCTATTTCTAAACCATGAAATGAGGCAACGAAAGGTGCATACTAGTTTTGATGAACTACTATAAGCTTTCTTCATCTAGATATGCAAACTATAAGTGATTTCGAGCTCAAATAGCATATAAATAAAAAAATCCACCATTATTCCCAATCAAAAAACCACAAATTTCTCTATTTCTAGACAACGAAATGAGCCTTGCTAGTAAAACATCATAGGATGAAATTGCTAACCTTTAGAACTGAAGAATAGATGGATGAATCGAATGAAGTCTTGAAATGGCCGGAGATAAGCAAGAACATAGCTGGAGATGAGCAAGAACAGAGAGCTTGAGATGGCTCGGGCCAGGGAAGGAAGAAAGAGAAAGTATATAGCCGGGGACATGTAGTCTCGATTTGTGGTTTAAACCCGGACTACAGGTGGAATTCTAGTCCCGATTGAAGCCTCACACCAGAATTAAAGATTTAATCACGGCTAACAGCTCCAATCAGGACTAGAGGATCACCTTTAGTCCCGATTTGAGCCAACAACCAGAATTAGAGGTCCCCTTCTGCAGAAGCCTTCAGCTCTAGCTGTTGGGTAGGGGACTTCAACTAAGACTAATCCTACAGACTAAAGCTAAAATCCAATACAAACCGAAAGTCTGTTATCTAGCGGTGAGGTTTCGTCCACGCCTGCAAAAAAAAAACCAAGATTAACAGCTCGCCCTCCTCCTTTGTGCATCTGTCCGGCAGGAGAAGGAGCCAATCAGGTCCTGTTCGTTTCACAAGGCGTTCATCCGGTAGTGGCCAATGCTCCCTCATAGCCCAACACAAGGTCCGGGCCTGCGGGCATTCAACCACGGCGTGGAAGCTGTGCTCAGGACCATTACCGCATAGGCTTATTTTTCTTAGTCGGGAGAATATGTTTGCCGAATTTTTTATTTTTTTACCTTTTTTCGAAAGATGTTCACGTTTAGACCTCTGGATGTTGCTTTTTATTTATTTTTTATCCTGAACTCGGCGCCGTAGCAATTGTCGCCCAGATTACACATCTCGGTGCCATAGTCATTAGCGTCGTGATCTAAAATTATTTTCTGCATGATATTAACGTGGCTCCTTGCATGACGTGGGTGTAGCGCTAGCTCGACGCCGTGGATGTTGACTTCACCTGGCCACCTGACTTGCAGCTGCAACGCGCCTGGCACCTGCATGCTGGATATGGCAGTAAAGTGGACATGCCTGTGGGCCTATCTATTCAAAGCTAAGAGACAGAGGTCCATGTTTGGTTACCCCTCCTAAAAGTTTTAGGAGTTAAAATCTAGATAGAATTTATCTAAATGACCAAACACATCCTCATAAAAGCTCCTAAAAATTTTAGGAGGGGACTAAAAACTTTAGAAGCTTCCACTCCCTCCTAAAAGCTCCTAAAGTACATCCTGGATCCCCACTCCCCTCCATTATTGCCCTGCCCCCCCCCCCTCTCTCTCCCACCCTCCTTCCCACCCGCGCGTACCGGGGCCTGTCCTCATCAACTTGGCATCTCTTGCCGGCGCCATTATGGCCATCGCCGTCCCTGCTTCTCTTCTTCCCGATGAGAGCATCCAAACCTCGGCGTCGGCGTCCCCGATCTCCAGCGGCGGCCTTGACGGCTCCGCAGGCGACGACAACGCACCAGAGGATGCCGTGGAGGTGTTGCTCCACGCACTCGGTGCCGTGCGCCACCGCTGCGGCGCGTGCCCACCAGCTACCATCGCCGCATGGGTCTGGGCACGGGCAAACGTAGCCCTCGGCGTCGCGAAACGCGTGGTGGAGCTCGCGGAGTGGGGGCTCGATGGGCGCGACACGTGGTGGAGCTGCTCACGCTCCCGTCCATCGAGATGGCCACCTCCACAGAGACGGCGAGGA
>NC_089584.1:59748632-59781132 GCF_019320115.1 Miscanthus floridulus
CGACAATCCTCGCTGCTCCAAGCCATCTAGGTGGCGGCAACCATCAAGAGTAACAAGCGAATCCTGCAGCAAAACACGAACACCAAGTGCCTCTAGATGCAAACACTCAAGTAATGCACTTGGATCACTCCCAATCTCACAAAGATGTTGAATCTTGATGGAGATGAGGGGAGGCTTTGGCTAAGCTCACAAGGTTGCTATATCAATGCAATGTCCAAGAGGTGAGCTAGAGCTGGCCATGTGGCTTAAATAGAAGCCCCATGAAATAGAGTTGTTATACCCCTTCACTAGGCACTGCTTGGGGAGATCGGATGCTCTGGTCAGATCGAACGGACCCACCCTGCCAGCGTCCGATCAACGGATGGCTCTCTCATCCCTTTCTTCTACTCCCCCCGATCCCAACAGTCAAGTGATGACCAGATTGTCGATGTTTGACCACCAATAGCCTACCACGGGGGTCCCTGAGGCAGTATGTTCGGGCTTCAATGTATGCGGAACTCGACGCTTAATGCAAGAGACAGTCGATTTATCCTGGTTCGGGCCCTCGATCTCTGATCGAGTAATAGCCCTACGTCCAGTCGGCGTTAGCCTTTGCGTTGGATTGATCGTAAAGTGTTGTGTCATACAATTGTTCTCTGAACTCCCGATCCAAGGAGCCCTGCCCTCCTTTATATAGTTAGGAGGCCTGAGTCCTAGTCGGTTTACCGTGAGAGTTTCTAGTAGGATTACAGAATAATACTGCTACTAACAGTACAGGGGGAGAATCCTAATTAGACTAGGTCTTCTCCCTTCCTTGCGGGGTATCCCGTGGGTCCCGTATCAACAAGCCCCCGAGCACTTCATGGTTGAGTTCTAGAAGCCTCGTCTTGTTCCTTCAAGTCTCGTCGAGCAGGAACAAGAGTCGTCCGAGTGCTTTCTTGAGCGAAACTGTGTAGCGCTTCGTGAGATCTTTGCATGGTGTGTACCTTTTTTGAAGAAAAAGTACCTCCATTTGGATGTAGCCCCAGCCTCTTGTTGTTTGGCACAAGGAGCTTGAGGGTCTTTTCTTGAAATCGCCTTGATTCTTCGTCGAAAGGCTCCCGAGCATATACCCAGGTTCTTTTTGTGTGTGGTCTTGAAGTCGTCTGTTTGAAGAAGTCTTCTGAGTGGTGTGCGCTTTTTGAAGGAAAAAGTGCACTCACTGAGTGTAGCCCCTGAGCCTCTTGCTATTAGGAACAAAAAGTTGGAGGGTCTTGAATCTTATGTCGTTTGAAAAACTGTTGTCTTGAAGTAGTCGTTCTTGGTGATGTGCGCTTTTTGAAGGAAAAAGTGCACTCACTGAGTGTAGCCCCCAAACCTCTTGCTATTTGAAACAAAAAGTTGGAGGGTCTTGAATCTGAGTTGTTTGAAAGGACTGAGAACTTCTCCTGTTGCAGCCCCGAGCATATATCCGGGTTGTTTTGTTTAGGAAGAACTCGGATGCAGGGTCTTGGCATATTCTCTGGTAGTCTGCTGTTGTCAGATATAGTTGTATGGTGGTGGTTGAGTGTGAATGTTGTTTGTTCACGAGTTGTACAGTGTTGGTATATCCTTTCAAATATGCTTGTCCTTGAGTACTGTTCCTTCACGCCTGAGTCCTTTTTCATTGAATTCTGTCTTTTCACTGTGTCCTTTGTTAGGCTTGTTTTGTTTGTGCTCCTGGTCCATGTGCACCGCTCCTTCAGTCTTTTCTAGTAAACTCCACATCTGCAACTATGTTGTTTGACTCCGGCACTTTGCATTCATTTGTTTCTACATGTTCTATGCTTAAAAATGTTTTGAGAACAGTGTTACTCCCTACCCCTCTCAAGATTCAAATCCCTAGATTTATCCACAAATGCACCCTAAAATGCCCCCGAGTAAAGATAATGGTTGATGGAGTGGAATTTCAAGCAGAATTAGTAGTACTAAAGACAAAGGGATTGGACATAATATTAGGAATGGATTGGTTAAAGAGACACCATGGCAACATATCCTGCATTGACAGAGCAGTGATCCTAACAAATCACAATGGAATTATAGTGAAATGTTACCCTCAAGCCCCTACAATAGAACCAACGGTTTGCAATGTACAAGTAATAACTATTGAAGAAGTACCAGTCATTTGTGAGTACCCCGATGTGTTCCCTGAAGAGTTACCCGGAATGCCACCAGACAAAGATTTGGAATTCATCATTGACTTAATACCCAGGAACTGCACCAATAGCAAAGAGGCCTTACCGAATGGCAGCGAATGAGTTGGAAGAACTAAAGAAGCAACTACGAGAGTTAGAATACAAGGGATATATTAGACCAAGATCATCACCCTAGGGATCACCAGTTCTATTCGTGAAGAAGAAAGATGGCAGTCACCGAATGTGTATTAATTACCGGTCACTAAATGAAGTCACCATCAAGAACAAGTACCCTCTACCAAGGCTTGATGACCTATTCGATCAGCTAAAAGGTGCCAAGTATTTCTCCAAGATAGATCTGAGATCAGGCTACTATCAACAGAAGATTTGGCTCAGCGATATACCTAAGACCGTGTTTGTGACCTGCTATGGACAGTATGAGTTCACCGTGATGCCATTTGGATTGACCAACTGCCCTAGCATATTTCATGAATTTGATGACCAAAGTCTTTATGGAGGAGTTAGACAAATCCATAGCAGATTATCATATATTCAAAAAGTGCGAAAGAACATGAGCAGCATTTGAGAGTAATATTAAACAAGCTATGGGCACATGAGCTATACACTAAGTTTAGCAAGTGTGAATTTTGGCTACAAGAAGTCACCTTTTTGGGACACATTTTCACCATAGAAGGAGTAAAAGTAGACCCGAAGAAAGTTAAGGCCATATCAGAATGGAAGCAACCAACAAATGTGACAGAGATTCATAGTTTCCTTAGACTAGCAGGCTACTACTAGGAGGTTTATTGAAGGATTTTTGAAGATTACATGACCCATGACCGCCCTGACACAAAAAGGAAAGGAATTCAAGTGGATCGATGCATGTGAAAAGAGCTTCCAAGAATTGAAGACAAGATTAACTACAGCCCCAATACTCACATTGTCAGACATACACCAAAGCTTTATAGTATATAGTGATGCCTCCAGACAAGGATTAGGATGCGTTGTGATGCAAGATGATAAAGTGGTCCCCTATGCCTCCCGACAACTAAAGAAACATGAAGAGAATTATCCGACACATGACTTGGAGCAAGCAGCTGTGGTACACGCACTGAAGATATGGAGACACTACCTCATCGAAAACAAGTGTGAAATATTCATGGACCACAAGAGTTTGAAGTACATCTTCACCTAGCCTGACTTGAATCTACTGACATAGGAGATGATTGGAACTAATCAAGGACTACGATCTAAGCGTACAATATCATCTGGGAAAAGCCAACGTAGTTGCAGACGCACTGAGTAGGAAGTCCTATTGCCACTACATGACAACTTTAAATAGAAGACCAAAGTTAGCACAAGAAGTCCGCCAACTAAATCTATAGATCATACCACAAGGCACCCTAAATATTCTATAGGTACGGCCAACATTAGAGGATCAGATAAAAGAAGCCCAGGACCAAGACAAGGAAATACAAGATCTCAAGGAACAAAGTAGTAAAAAGGAACTCCTAGGATTCAGAGTGGACGAGCAAGGAAGATTATGGTATGAAGATCGGATATGCGTACCCCAGGACAAAGCACTTCGAAGACTAATATTGGAAGAAGCACACCATTCTGCATACTCTATCCACCCTGGATCAACCAAGATGTACATGAACCTAAAATAGAAATATTGGTAGACTAGAATGAAAGGAGATATTGTCGTATATGTCACCCAATGCGATACCTATAGACGAGTGAAGGCAGAACATCAACTGACCCATAGGATTACTTCAGCCATTGTGTATACCAGTATGGAAATGGGATGAGATCAGCATGGACTTCATAGTAGGGCTGCCCAAGAGACAAAATGTACATGATTCCATATGGGTCATAGTGGATCGACTGACAAAAGTAGCACACTTTATACTAGTAAGAGTCGATTACAAAGGAAACAAGTTAGCATAGCTATACATTGACAATATCCTCTGATTGCATGGAGTACCAAGCCAAATTGCATCATATTGAGGGACTCAATTCATAGGCACAATTTTGGAAAAGTTTACACAAAGCATTGGGAACACTGTCTAGATTATAGTTCAGACTACTATCCACAAACCAGTTGGATAGACAGAGCGGGTAAATTAGATATTGGAAGACATGTTATGAGCATGTACTCACTTATGGAAAAGACTGGGAAAGGAGCTTGTCATTCACAGGAATTCTCCTACAATAATGGTTACCAAGCAAGTCTGAAGATGTCACCATTTGAAGCACTATACGGAAGAAGATGTCGAACACCATTAATGTGGTCTGAGGTTGAAGAAAGAAGTCTATTCAGTCCAGACATGATTAAGGAAGCCGAAGAACAGGTAGCCAAAGTCTGAGAGAACCTAAAAGCGGCACAAAGCAGACAAAAGAGCTATGTAGACACCCGACGAAGGCCATTGGAATTTCAACTAGGAGATTTTGCATATTTGAAAGTATCACCAATCAAGGGGCACTAGAAGATTCCAAGCCTGAGGAAAATTAGCACCATGGTATATTGGGCCATATTAGATCATTGAAAAGATTGGAGTCGTAGCCCATCGCCTGGAATTACCTCCAAAAATGTCATATGTTCATGATGTGTTTCTTGTGTCACAACTAAAGAAATGCTTGAGGGTATAAGAAGAACAAGCACCTATGGAAGCCATGGATTTACAACTAGATTTGCAGTATCAAGAGAGACCAGTCAGGATATTGGATGTTGCCACCCGACAAACAAGAAGGATAGCAGTAATATTTTGTCGGGTACAATGGACTAATCATACTGAGGTAGAAGCCACATGGGAAAGAGAAGATGATCTTAAGAAGGAATTTCCTTATCTATTTGAGGATCAGTTTGAATCTCGAGGACGAGATTCTTTTTAAGGGGTAGGGTTTGTAACACCCTGAATTTTGACCTAATATAAAATCACTAAAAATATGAACTTTTAAAAACTTTGCATAGGATCCAACATATATAGTTAATTAGCCTAGGAATTAACATAGATAGATCAACATAGGAATAAAACTATAGGTGTAGAATTGTGTGCTTGAGTGTTTGCTTGCTTGTTGAACATATGGTGATACAGCTTGCACTGCATCCATATTTAAATTTGAATTCAAAATGCATTTAAACTTAGTATAGGAAATCTAGGAAAAAGAAAAAGGAAAGGGAAATAAGAAAAGAGCATAGGGCTCATTCCTCCCTTCCCTCTCAGCCCACAGCAGCAGTAGCAGCCCACTTCCCCACCTTCTCTTCTCTTCTTCCTCCCTCTCCCACGACTAGGGCTAGCCTGTTGCCGCGCCCCAACCCAACTCATGCCTGCCTCCTCTCCTCTCCTGTCTCTCTCGCTGGCGTGTGGGACCTGGTCATCAGGCCCGTCTTCTACCTTGGGCTAGTGAAGCAAATACCATGTCGCTGCCCAAGCTACCTACCCCTACTGCCACCGCCTCGCCCTAGCAAAGTACAGAACTCTAGGATGCTCACTGTCGATAGAATATCGTCAGCAGTCCTCCGAAGGGGTATCCCACAAAGGTAGATTGATCGGCAGGGGAGCAGTGAGATCAAGAACAAGAGGGCAATAGAGACACACAAGTTAGATAGGTTCAGGCCGTCAGTATGACGTAATACCCTATCCTGTGGTCTGTTGGTTTGTATTAGCTATCATATGACATTGTGTGAGTTTGGAAGGGGTCCTTGCCCTGCCTTATATAGTCCGAGGAGCAGGGTTATAAGTCGTTTAGATCTGAGAGATAACCGGAAAGTAATAACTGATTACAAGAATATTGGGATCATACATATCCTAACTAATCTCGTAGTATCTTCAGGATATCTTCCAGATCTCTTGCGGGAGGTGTCGAGCAGAGTCGTGCCCTGCAAGGCTTCGTCTTGTGGGCTGGGCCGCCCTTGAGGGCGCAGCCCATGTGGTCTGCCATAGGTATCCAGGGTCATACCCCCCACAGCTAGTCCCCAAGAACCTTGTACCCGTTGTGCAATGCCGTCTTGAGCTTGTCCGAGCAGGTGCGAACGAAGCTGAGCAGTCGAACTCATGGTCCGAGCACCATGATGACTTGTCGAGCAGTTGTGAGCAGTTGCCGAGCAGCATGTACTATCACTGAGTAGCACGAAACATAGCCGAGCAGCATAACCCAAGCACAGCTTGCCATAAGGGTGTAAGGAGCTCAAGTTCAGAATCGAAAATTTCCTCGTAGTGGACCAAGTGTGCCCACTTAGAGTCCGACCACGAGAAAAGGAGATAGTCTTCTTCAGCTTCAAGAGGCGCGAAGTCTTCTAGAATAAAGCAAGCGCATTCACCACAAGGTGAAACGTGCCCACTTAGTCCCTGAGCCTGACAGTAGATGACATAGTCATGTGGTGCCAGGGTCCAAAGTAGAAGAATAGTAAAAGACCAACCGAGCAAGCAGCCAGTCCTTGAGCGTAGCCCTAAAATGAGAGATAGCACATTCACCGCAAGGTGAAGTATGCCCACTTAGTCCCTGAGCCTAACAGTAGGTGACGCAGTCACTTGGTGCCAGCATCAGAAACAGAAAAATAGTAAAAAGACCAGTCGAGCAAGTAGCCAGTCCCCGAGCAATTTACGGAGATATCTAAAAAAACCCAACCATGGAGAAAAACTAGAGTAATGGCTATACAGTAACTGTTACTGAGCCTCAATAAATGGCGGAGAAGTCGGTGATTATTCGGCGAGTAATAACCAACGACGGCGATAAATGAGCGACGTGGGCTATGGTTGCGTGAAAGGCCAGGTTATGGCCCAATAGGCCGTGTCGGAGAATTCGGAGGGCGCAAATCGCGGGAATGATTTCCCAAAAACCCTCGAATGCAAAAGGGTGGGGAAAGTGCTTTATAACTGCACCGCCGCACCCCGCGCTCATACCTTTGCCACTTTACCATTCCGTCTTCATCCTCAGCCCTCTCATTTCTAGATTCACATCCACGCATGCTCCCGATGCCAATCCCCATCTAGATCTAAGAGATGGCACCGAAGAGGAGAGCTGTGAACCCGAAGAAGGCGAGCCCAAAGAAGGCAGGTGCCAGAGCCACTCGTGACGAAGAGTGGGTGCCATCGCGAACGGGGAAGCAGAGCTCAAGAGATTGGTGGAGGCAGGCGTGCTTCCTGACCATGTCACCACCGGATGGCGGCTAGCCAATGGTGAGCCCTTCCTGATGCCTAACACTGATGAAGCTATAGTCTTTGAGGATTATTTTTGGCGTGGGTTGGGGTTCCCTGTTCATCCTTTCCTGTGGGATCTACTGAAGTTCTAGATGATTAGTCTGTGCAATCTCCACCCCAACACCATATTACAAATCTTGATCTTTATTCATTTCTGTGAGACGTTTCTAGGGGTTCTACCACACTTCAACCTCTTCAGACACCTATTCTGGTTAAAGAAGAAGGGCGGTGGTGGTTCCAAGGTGGATGGCGGCATATATTTGTAGCTCTAGGGATGGGATGGCCAGCGAGTACATTAATGTACCACTGAACACTTCTCTGAAAGGGTGGAACTCCAAGTGGTTCTACATGAAATAGAGTCACCCTGCAATTCTCTACGACATCCACCATATCCCGGAGAACCAGAAAAGCTAGGTCGGAGAAACTAAATAGTGCTGACATGGAACAAGTAAGGGAGCTTCTCGACTTGATTGAAGGCGTGGACATTAGCGGCGAATCTAGTGGCGGCATGCTTCATAGTGCGACACGTCCAGCCCTGCAAGGAGAGGGCCCAGCCGGGCTTTGACTATAGAGGTGATGACGATGGGACCCGGGAGAGGACGGAGCAGCTGACGAGAAAAATTGTCCTAGAGCGGGCCGCAGAGCTATTCGCTCCCAACACCTCGTTCAGCTAGCCAAGGCAAATGAGGGCCTTCAATTGTACAAATCTGCCTCCTTAGGTAACCATCTCGATTGTTTTTTCCCGATACTCTTAATCCTAAAGCATTGCCGAGCAGTGAACTAATTCACTTATGCAAAGATCCATTTGTAGGAAAGAGCGGTGTACTTCTCCAACATGTCGAGCGGTGATTGGTCAAGGGGTGTAGATGCCCAGCCACTGGCTCGGCCTGATGAAGATGTGGCCAACACTTCATCAGAGTCTAGAGGCACCGACGTTGGTTGGACGGAGAGTGTGCCCCTAGTATTGGAGAAAGTCCAGGGGAAGGGGCAGTGGCAGACGAGCCAGCCTGGAAGAAAAGGAAGACGGCGGCCACCGGCCCCCTCAAACCGGGTGGCATCTCGCTTGGTGGCGACCAGACCACTCGAACGTGAAGGACCGCAGTGCTTGAGTGGTCAGACCAAACTGTAAGTATCCTTGCCATGGAGTTATTTTGTTGTCATTTCTTATCTTTTTTGGCACTTAACGAATTGATCTGATGTAGTGCAAAGCGTGCAGAGGGTCTGACCCCACTAGTCTAGGCTGCTGAACCGCTGAGGGCTGATCCCATGGTGGGAGCAACTTGACAGCTCATGTCCTAGAGTTCCCAAGAACTCAGCAATCAGAGGAGGAGTCAACCGCCGCTGCTGGCAAACTTGGCGACGATGAACGAGCGGTGTTGACAACTGAACGGATCGGCGGTAGTGCTCGAGGCAACGACAGGAACCGCTAGGTTTTCAGGAGCAGAGGCTGGAGTTGCTGGTAATGCACCAGAATATAGCGTGGTGAAGCCGGTGGTGCCCAAGGGGCAGACAGCGCTACCTAAGGCGTCGTAGGGTATGGTCGGACCCGCTGTGCGGCCACAGAGCCCCCCGATAATGCCTTGAGCTACGATAGAAGAGGACGAGGTGGAAGAGATCGAGCGCGCTGAACCTTGACCCCAATCTGTCCGAATCCTCCACAAGCACAGCGATGAGGTGGTGGTTATCGAGGAGGAAGACACCACCAGGGAAATGAGGAGATTGAAGACCACCCTTGCCGGAGTGAAGAAACAAATCGAGGTCAGTACTGCATCTGGAGTGCTCATCTTTGACGTTGGAGATCGGAGTTCATCATTATAATTGTGCATTTGCAGGGGATAACTCGGACTGCCGAGCAGCAGCACCAACTGATAAAGAGGATGGAACCCCTCGCCGAAGAGAACGAAAAACTTAGAGAGGCGATGAACCTGATGAAGAGAAACGTCCACAGGGCCTGACGCGAGCAAGACCTTGCTGAGTCCAACGCGTGGGACCTAGAACATTAGAAGGGGGTCCTGTCCGAGCAGTTGGTGGCTATGTCTGAGCAACTGTGGTGCAAGACTGAAGAGCTGGCGAAGTACCTACATGCACTTGGAATAGAAATCCTGAGCAGCTTAGAAGTGTATCCGAGCAGAAAGTAGGTATGGTATATCGGTGAATGTGCTTTATATTGTTGAACAGCCATATTTTTGTCGATGACTATTGTGCTTGTAGAACAAAACACGGAGCTCGACCAGCTACGTAGGCCCTCGAACAACTCCGAGAGGAGAAGGCGAAGGAGATAGAGCAAGCAGACAAACTGGCTGAGGAGTTGAACTGGTGAGTACTCCCTGGTCGGAGTTAATGTTGAAGTAGTTTCCTTGCTTGATGGAACTTTGTAATGCTTGCAGACTACCGTCGGAGGGTCAGGGCACAATTTGATGTGCTGAAGCAGGACGCCCGAACCCAGAGGGACAAATTTGACTGCCATAGTTGTCAGGAGTCAAACTAGTGCTCGACTGCGTCGACCTGGAGGCGGCTCTTCAACCTAACGGCAGGCCACCACACCCAGACATTGTCATTGAAAGGTGCAAGATAGCGTGGGAGAGATTCAACCATGACACCGTTGTTACCTAGTATTACTCATGCCCTTGCGGTGGTCTGGTCCCACTATCAATCTATTGACCTTCAGTCGATAGGGGCTGCATTCGCAAAAGGGCTGAGCATGGCGGAGACCCAGCAGCTAGAGGATGAGGTGGAGGATTTGGCGAAAAAGCTGGCCAGTGACATCAACCTGATTGGTGAAATGAGCGGCGATGGCGAAAGCTCGGTGACCTGCTCAGAGATTATCATCTATAATATCTGGATAGTGTAGTTAGAACGCGCAAAAGCGCAAAAAACACTAATGTATGTGATAAATGTTATAAGGTGCATGTCTATGCAGTTTGCTTGTGTTTTAGCGAAAAAATCTTCATAGTTTTAACCATAATGCAATTATGTGTAGTATAAGTAGCGTCCAAGTAGGTGGTTCGCTATTGACCCCCATGGCCTCGGCTAGCCCATAGTCCATAACGTCGAGTGTGGAGCCCGTGCACGTATAGGAGAAATAGGCATGACCAAGGAACCGCAGCTGACCACCCATAACGCAGAGCGGGGAGCCCGTGGCATGTGTAGAGAGAGATCGGAGACTGGGTCTTCTCCATAGAGAACAGAGCGGAACGTGTGCTGCTCAGGCGTTTGTCGCAATAACTTGGAGATATACGTAATATAAGTGGCGTCCGAGCAGTTAGTTCTTTACTAAGCTCTCAGGCCTTGGCTAGCCCATAGTCCATAATGCTGAGCACGGAGCCCGTGCACGTGTAGGAGGAACGGGCGTGACCAAGGAACCGCAGCCAACCACCCATAAGGTAGAGTGCGGAGCCCATAGCACGTGTAGGGAGAGATTAGAAACTGGGTCTTTTCCATAGAGAACTAAACTAAACGTACGTTGCTCGCTAATTCGGTGACATATCTTGGAGATTTGGAGGAAAAATCTTCGGCGATTTGGAGAAACACGTGGCGAAATACGTTGGCGATTCGGAGAAAACATGCTCAGTGATTTGGAGAAAGCGTTTTCGGTGATTTGGAGAAAAAGTGTTCGGTGATTTGGAGGAAACGTGTTCGGTGATTTGGAGAAAAAGTGTTCGACAATTTGGAGGAAACGAGTTCGGCGATTTGGAGAAAACATGTTCGGCGATTTGGAGAAAACGTGTTCGGCGATTTGGAGAAAACGTGTTTGGTGATTTGGAGAAAATGTGTTCGGTGATTTGGAGAAAATGTGTTCGACGCAAGTTATGGCGATTTCACATTGGAGTTCGTTATGGAGTAGCTGAAAGCTCGGCAACCATAAGTGGAGATTAAACCATAGTGGAAAAATAATGGAGACAAATTGCGGAGACCAAAACTTTATTCGTCATAAAGTGGAGAGTACATATATGGGGCGTTTCAAGGATAGAAACGTATGAGGTGTTCGATGTGCCATGAGTTTGGGACATCGATTCCATCTAAGTCACATAGGTGATAAGACCCTGGTCGGGTGACCTCTTTGACGACATACGGCCCTTCCCAGGGAGAGGAGATCATGTGCATCCCTTCGGTTTTTTGCTTTCTGTGAAGAACGAGGTCGCCGATAGCAAATGAACGACCTTTGATGTTGCGGTTGTAGTACCTCCGCAAGCCTTCTAGATATTTGGCTGTGTAGACACAAGTGATTAGGCATTCTTCCTTGGCCCTATTGACGTCCTCTGTCAGAACAGATGCGGCTCGCTCTTCATCATAATTTTCCACCCTAGGTGCTCGGAAGGCAATATCTGTTGGTAGTATGGCTTCTGAGTCAGTAGACCAAGAAATGTTGAGACACACTGGTGCTACGACTAGCTTGAGTGCATAGTCCCCAGACTACAGCTGGTAGCTCAGTTGAGCCATCTGCCCAAATGCTTTTCTTCTTTCTGATATAGCCCTTTTTAGAGCATTAAGGATCATGCCGTTTCGCCCGTTCGACCTGGCCGTTGGCTCTAGGATGGGCAACAGAGAAGTACTTGATGGAGATGCATCAGTCTTCGCAGAAGTCCCAAAAGTGATGGCTAGTAAACATAGTTCCGAGGTCGATGATGATGCTGTTCGAGAGACTGAATCTGTGGATGATATCTTCGAAGAGCTCGACTGCTTTCTTTACATTAGCCGAGATGAGTCGTTTATACTCGATCCATTTGGAGAACTTGTCAATGGTGATGTATACGTATCAAAAACCACCTGGTGCTGGCTTGAAAGGCCCAATCATATCTAGTCCCTAGCATGCGAAGGGCCAGGAAGCTAGGATGGTCTGCAGCTCTTGTGCCGGCACGTGTATTTGCTTGGCGAAAAATTGGCATCCTTCACAACGTCGGACGAGGTCTTCTGCATCAGAAATGGTCGTGGGCCAGTAGAAACTAGCATGGAAAGCTTTGCCAACCAGTGTACTCGAGGCCGTGTGGTTGCCACAGGAACCAGAGTGAATTTCGAGAAGTAGCTTCACTCCATTTTCTTGGGTGATGCATTTTTGTAGTATCCCTTCCTTGACACTTTTCCTCATCAAGTTGTCATCCACCAGCATGTAATGCTTGCTTCGATGAATTAGGCATTCAGTTTCAGTCTTATTGGTGGGTACTTCAGTGCTGGAGAGGTACTTGATGAACTATTCCCTCCAATCGGTGGTCGGCAAAGGTACCGTAAGTACCAGCTGCTCGGCGGGGGGGGGGGACTTCCTAAATTTCTTTTTCTTCCTTAATGGATGGCGCTAGAAGATCTTGAACAAAGACCCCCGGTGGAATCATGGCGTGAGAGGAGCCCAACTTGGACTAGTGATCGGCGAGCTAATTTTGACCGCGTACCACGTGGTGGTACTCAATACCATAGAACTTCCCTTCAAGCTTCCTGATTTTGGCGCAATATGCATTCATCTTATCGCTGGAGCAAGACCAGTCTTTGTTAAGCTGGTTGATGACCAGCTCAGAGTCCTCGTATACCATGAGACGTTTGACGCTAAGCTCAACAGCTATATAGAGTCTGTGGAGACATGCTTCATATTCGGCGGTGTTGTTGGAGGCCGGAAAGTGTATCCGGAGAATGTATCGGAGCTTATCCTTGGTCGGCGTAATGAACAGAATGCCCACACCAGCATCGTTGATGTTAGGGCACCAGTCGAAGTACATCACCCAGTGCTTCAGGGTAGGTGGCAGCGATGGGCTCTTGGATCTCGGTCCACTCAACGACGAAATCAGCAAGCACCTGAGACTTGATGGTAGGCCTACTTCTGAATTCAATGGAGTAAGTGCCGAGCTCGACAGCCCACTTGATGATACTGGCCAATGGCCTCTTTGTTACTGGAGGATGTCCCCCAGAGGGAACTCGGTGACCATGGTGATCTTGTAATACTCAAAGTAGTGGCGGAGCTTGCGCGACATAATCAGAACTGGTGTATAGCAGCTTCTAGACCTGAGGATAAAGAGTCTTGGGCTCGTTAAGAACCTCGCTGATGAAATATACCGGACGTTGCACCTTATAGGCGTTCCTGGCCTCCTCACATTCGACCATAATGGCTGTGCGGACGACACGAGAAGTAGCGGCAATGTAGAGAAGGAGGGTTTCGTCTGGCCGTGGCGCCGTCATGATCGGAGGCTTTGTTAGGAACAGCTTGAGCTGCTCAAAAGCTATGTCTGCCTCCTCCGACCAGGAAAAGTGCTCGGAGGCCTTGAGGAGTTTGAAGAAAGGTAGCCCTTTTTTTCCTGAGGCGCGATATGAAGTGGCTTAAGGCAGCCATGCAGCCTGTAAGCTTCTATATATCCTTGACGCATGTTGGCTGTTTCATGTTGGTGATGGCAAAGACCTTGTTAGGATTGGGCTCGATGCCTCATGTGCTGACAATGTAGCCCAGGAGTAAACCAGATGGAACTCCAAAGATGCACTTTGAAGGGTTCAGCTTCCATCGGTACCTTTTTAAGTTGGCGAACATTTCTTCGAGGTCGGCGATAAGATCATCAGCAGTCTTGGACTTGATGACCACATTGTCAATGTATGCTTCGATGTTGTGGCCAATCTATTGATCGAGGCACATCTAGATAGCCCTTTGATAAGTTGCCCTGATGTTCTTGAGTCCGAAGGACATTGTGGTGTAGCAATACGCACCGAAGGGCGTGATGAACGGCGTCTTGATCTGATCTTCTTCCTTGAGGGAGATTTGGTGATAGCCGAAGTAACAGTCAAGGAAGGAGAGCAGTTCATAGCCGGTGGTGGAGTCTACAACCTCGTCTATCCGAGGCAAACCGAAGGGGTCTTTAGGGCAAGTGTATATTAAGATCAAGTGTAATCAACGCACATTCTCCATTCTTTATTCTTTTTTTGAACGAGAATAGGGTTTGCTAACCACTCAGGATGATACACTTCTTTTATGAATCTAGGTAGCTAAGAGCCATTTTATTTCTTCCCTAATAGCCTCCTACTTGTCTGGCGCAAATCAGCAGAGTTTCTGCTTGATCGGTTTGGCGGTTGGCAAGACATTTAAGGAGTGCTTGATCTTCTCCCATGGTACCCCTGGCATGTCTGTAGGTTTCCAAGCAAACACGTCGGTGTTGGCACATAGGAAGGAGACGAGCACGCTTTCCTATTTGGGGTCAAGGTGAGCCCCAATCTTCATGGTCTTGGAGGGGTCATAGAGGCCGAGGCCGACCTCCTTTATTTCCTTGGACTTGGCAGAGGCGCGTGGAGGCTCTAGCTATGGGATCTCCATGTCATCGACGAGCAACGTCTTGGCTTCGGTGACCACGCTGGCCATCTAGATGGAGACGTCGGTGGCTTCGACGAGGGCGAGAACTCTCTATCTCACAGGCAGTAGGCGATGGAGAGGTTGGCCCGTAGGGCCATGACTCCTATAGGCGAAGGCATCTTCAACACCAGATACGCGTAGTGTGGTACAGCCATGAACTTGACCAGAGCTGGCCGACCAAGTATGGCGTGGTAGGCGGTGTTGAAATCAGCGACATAGAAGTTGATGTGCTCAACGCGGTAGTTGCTTGCCATGCTGAACTGTACTGGTAGGGTGATCTCTCCAAGCGGTTTGGAGGCCCTGCCAGGTACCACACCCCAAAAGGAGGAGTCGAAGGGTGTGAGATCTTCTAATCTGAGGCCCAGCTTCTTTATGGCCCCGGCGAAGAGGAGATTCAGAGCGCTCCCACCGTCGATGAGCACTTTTCTGAAGAGCACCTTCTGGATGGTTGCGTCGAGGAGAAGGGGGGAAGCACCCTATGTAGGGAATGTCTACCCACTGGTTAGCCCTGCTGATGGTGATAGGGATCTTCTTGTATAGTTCATTGTAGCTGTGCTTGGCATGAGGTTCATTGATGGCAGCGATGATGTGTTTTGGCCGGCTACGGCGATTTTGACCAGACTTGGGCCCTTCTGGCCGATCACGACCGCTGTCAGGATGGTAACTGTGGTCGTTGTGGCATCGGTAATTAGGGCGGTCGTCATAGCGATGTGTTGGGCGATGAGTGACTGCATCCTCATTGAAGCACACCTCGGCTTCCTCGAAGTCGGCATACTGGTTGGCAGTTGTGATCATCTCGCCAATCCCAGTGGGTGGCTTGCGGTTGAACTTGGAGTGAAGCTCGCGGTGATGGAGTCCTTGGATGAAGGTGGTGATGACCTCGGCTTTCGTGATGTTTGGAATAGAATTCCTCATTTCGAAAAAGTGTTGGATGTAGCTGCGGAGGAGCTCCAACGGCTTTTGGTTGATGCGATTTAGATCATGCTTGGTGTCCGGCCGAGTACACATAGCCATGTAATTGTCGATGAAGACTTTTTTATCTCTTCTCAGGAGCCAATGGAGTCCGGGGCAAGGCTTGTGAACCAGCTCATGGTGGCCGATGTGACCATGATAGGGAGATAGTTTGCCATGACACCTGGTGTCTCCTCCTGGCAGCACGGACAGTGGTGGCATAAGCCTATAGCCACTGTGTCAGGTTTATCCTTCCTTCGTAGGGCTCGACCCCAGTGATTTTGAAACTGTGGGGCCACTGGAGTGTTTGGAGCGCCCTTATGAAAGCTGGGGCCCCTCAGGGTTGTTGGCGCCATCGTCTACACCATTGTTGGCAGCGATTGGCTCAAGAGCTGAGTCCAGGTTACCGTACTCTTGCTCGTACTCCTGGCGGTGGCGTACTTCGTCTTCATGGCGACCAAAGTGGTGTTCGTCAAAATGTCGTCATGCATCTCAGAGATTGTTGAGGTGCACTCAGACGTCCTGGTCGGGTTGGCAGTGATGTTCAATGTGGTTGCCCCTAGCCTTGCCCTAGAGGAATTGCCTATCATCGCAGCGTTGGTCGGTGAAGCGACTTGGGTGGTGATCGGATCTTGTGGTGACTAATCGACGAATCAATGTGGTGGAGTATGAAGGTCTCTGATCCTAGTGAATCTCATTGACCTAGCAGTGCACTGCTTTAAGCATGGCGATGACCTTGGCGAGCTCGGGCATCTACGGGAGGCGAACGAGCTCGTTGGCGGCCACTACCAGATAGGTGCTTGGAGTCTTGAAGACGTTGTGACCATCAACGTGAAGAAACTCTTCGTCGAGGTTGCGTTGGAGTGGCCTTCCTTGTGAGTCAAGCTGCTGCTCGGCCATGGCAAGGGAATTCTTGTTTGCTCGGCGTTGTGCGCGATTGACATTATAGTGTTCCTCCTTAGTTTTGCCATTTCGAGGGGGGCTGTCGACTCTGACGTTGAAGATCGTGCCACCACAGAACGGAGGGAGAGGAAGTTGCTCGATGAAGGTTTCGACGAGGGTCTCCATAGGGCCCTAGGACTCAGAGCCTAGATTATCCTCTGGGATGGTCTAGAGGGACACTCTTGAGCGTCGGCCGACGTGGAGCATGTTGACGGCCAGCGGAGGCGGGTTGGCAATCTGGTCGGCAAGAGGATGGATGTCTCCCACCTAGTCGGTGAATTTTCCGCTTAGGGCGTCTTGGAAGGTGGCAGCGACATTGGTGAGCCCGAAGGGCAGAGATGCAACTCCTTGAGTTTTCCGAGCAGCCTCTGATAGATTTGGATCGAAGGGTGGTCGGCGCTGAACCAAAGTGTCCAAAGCCAATTCGGCGATGGAGAGGCAATCAGGCGAGCTTCAGACCGACCCGATCGATGGATTTCGATCAAATTGTCATTGTTGATCTGCCTCCTCTATTAGCGAGGAAGCGGACGGTGAGTTGTTGATGAAGGTGACCTCGGAGGTGGTTCCGAGATCGGATCTGCAGTCATAGGTATAGGGGATGATCGACATAGAATCGATCTACGCCAGCTCAAGGAGCTCTCCGACTCTGTCAATCGTTGATGATCTAGGAGATCGATCCGACCATGAAGATCTGGCCAGGCTGCAGGAGGGACGAAGAGCCTACTGAAAAAAGCCATCTTGTTCGATAGAGAAATAGCCCGCAAACCCCTACTTGGCGCGCCAACTATCGATAGAATATCATCGGCAGTCCTCCGAGGGGTATCCTATGAAGGTAGATTGATCAGGTAGGGGAGCGTGAGATCAAGAACAAGAGAGCAACAGAGACACACGAGCTAGATAGGGTCAGGCCATCAGTATGACGTAACACCCTACTCCTATGATCTGTTGGTTTATATTAGCTATCGTGTGATATTGCGTGAGTTTGGAGGGGGTCCCTGCCCACCTTATATAGTCCGGGGAGCAGGGTTACAAGTCGGTTAGATCTAAGAGATAACCGGAAAGTAATAATTGAATTACAGGAATCTTGGGATCATACATATCCTAACAGATCTCATAGTATCTTCAGGATATCTTCCAGATGTCTTATGGGAGGCGCCGAGCAGAGTCGTGCCCCACAAGGCTTTGTCTTGTGGGCTGGGCCGCCCCTGAGGGCGCAACCCATATGGTCTGTCGTGGGTATCTGGGGTCATACCCTCCACACTCACGAGATATTTTCCTGACCCACCTTCACCTCTTCCCTCTCCTCTCTCTCCCTCACTACACCTTCCTCGACATGTGGTGGTGAACACACCCCGTCGTACCACCATGAGCGAGCCCGAGCTCTCTCGACCGTACATGTGGGCAAGCCTACACTGTGGCAAACTAACCAAGCGGATTAGGCACATGTGTGTGCCACGGGGTGACCTCGGTGGGCTGAGAAATATCTCGCCAGCTGGAACCGACATGGCCGGCCTACTAAATAGGCCTAGCCAGTGTTGCTCTGGCCTCGCCCACTCCACCACCAGCTCTACCACTGAGCGGGAACACCCCATCTCCCCCTCCTTTTCACCTCTCTCCCTTCTCCTCCTTGCTCTACTCTGATTTCAACCAAATCGGGAGTCGTCGGCGCCATTGAAGCCGCCTCCCTCTTTCTTCTCCACTGTTGCACCACCGGTCGATTGGGCTAGCAGGTGAGTCCCCAAGCTCCTCCTCTTCCTTTCTCTATAGCTAGTTGAGCGTCTATGCCTCTGTGACACGCTGCCGCCAAGCACCGTGCCCACCAAGCCACCATGGCAGACGGCCACCGTCGACCAAGGTCTAGCCGGGCACTACACCATCACCACTACACTTGCCGCTCACTCGCACTCACAGTACACGTAGTTAGTTGTTTAGATTAGGGCCTCTAGTGAGGTCCTCGGTCCCAATCTTTACGACGTAGGATCTTGACCTTGATAACTAGCTGATGAACAGCCTGATAACTTGCTGCAAGTAGCGATAACTAGTGCAACCTGGCAAATAAAACTCGAAGCCAACCACCATCTATAAACGACAACCTAAATCGAGGATTCACCCAACCACATTCTCAAAGAACCAACCAACACAACCTACTATTAATCAAGGAGAACCTCGAAGGGAGTAGGAGCACCAATTGGGAGTGGATGAAGCCGCCGCTTCTGTAATCCTGCGAAGGAAATCACAAGAGCAAAGGGGTAAAGATCTCTCTCTGGTTTTGTTAGCACATAGCTAAACAAGGGGTTTTGGTTTTATCATTATCAAAAGTCTTCCGAATGCTATGAAGCAATGTGGTATTTATACTAGGAACAACCCTTCTAGATAGGTATGAACACGAAATAGAAATAAAAAGACTAAGTATGTGAAAAGTCTTCCACGAAATGGATTTCCAAGAGTCTTCACGGGCTGTTAGTTTCCAGAGCAGTCTCCACTAATAGAGTTGTAACTCCCTATTGGGAAGTCCAAATGATAAGCCGTTTGTTGGGTTTGAAACTAGACTCAATATGATTTCCATCCATGTGCAGCATGCACCACATAACGTTGTAGAATGGTACGGTTTTGAATGGGAAGTTGTACCAACATTCTGTCATGACAGACTATTGACCTTTGAGCAGTCTTGACTAATCTGAGCATAACTCTTGATTGTGACTTCCAAATGAGGTGGGATTTGTTGCATTGGAAAGTAGACTTGATAAGCTTTCCAAAATGTCCTCATAGACCTCCAACCTCAAGGAATCAAGAGTTATGATAGTTTCTTTCTGCTGGTTCATTTTTCATTGTAGCGATCCGATCTGATGGTCCGTCTTTCGCTGTAGCGGTCCGATTTGCTGGTCCGATTTCCACTGTGTTGGTCCGATTCTCATGATCCGATTCATCCTTCTATTTATGTGTATTCCTAAGTACAACCAAAGTAGAACTCTTAGGTAGTATAATCATTCTTAGAAGTGTTGGAATTATAATCAATTAGGAATGAATTCACCTGCTCTTGTAGTTTGTTGGCACGTCTTCGTCCTTTCTCCATAGCTAGTTGAGCATCTATGCCTCTGTGACGTGCGGCCTGCCGAGCACCGTGCCCGCTGAGCCACCATTGTGGACAGCCACCTTCGACCAAGGTTCGGCTGGGCACTACACCATCACCACTACACTTGCCACTCACTCGCACTCACGTACACGTAGTTAGTTGTTTAGGTTAAGGCCTCTAGGGACTGTATCCACTCCACAACACCACTGTGACCTCTTCGGTGAGCCGCCACCACCGCCGTGGGCACCCACCGCTGTCGGTGACCCTGCCACCGGCTGCGGCGTGACCCCGCGAGCACCGTCCACCACTCGTCTATCATTGTAGAGGGCCAACGCCACCAGCGTAACCCACTCTAGTGAGCTTGGCGCCTCCTCCCCTATTTCCATCACCAGCATGGCCACCGTCCATCGCCATTCCCCTCCTCCCTTCCTTCTTGTTGTCTCATGGGACCAGGGGGTAACGACGATGCCGTCAACGTCACTGACCTCGTCCATCCTCCCTCCTTTCCCTTTCTCTCTCTTTCACGTGGGCCCACGGCCTTAACGCCATTGCTGCCATCATCTGCTAACTAGCCGGCTGGCCCCACCTATCACTCACACACGCACGCCACACATACAGCACTGGGTACATTTAGGAAAATGCTAGGTACACCCGGTTAGTGTACACAAAAGGCTACAAACCTATTTTCCAAGCTTAGAAAATTCCCTGAAAATTTGTAAATAAACTAGATGCATTAGGAAATTTAATCATATAGTTTGCATCCATTTTCATGCACCAGAAAATACATGTAAAATTCCATCTAGATAATTAGCTATAGAATAAACTTCTAAAATGCATAACTTTTGCATCCTAACTCATTTTTACATGAAACCACTTCTAAAATTCATCTAAAATCTAGCTCTATGCATTCATCCTGTTATCACCGCATTGTTCTATATTTGCTTTTCTCTTTTCTTTTGTGTTTGGTAGTAGTCTTATTTGATAGCTACACCAATAGACGATAGTGACTACCAGGAAAGCGAAGACCCCGACTACGAGAATGAGTCAGAAGAAGCCAACAGCGAAGGTAAGTCCTAGCTCTCCTCTCCTCTACCATCTTTATTTAATCATTGCTAAATGTATAACTTGCTTAATTATTATCCTAGAATATGACCTCGGTTATTATGAAATGATTAATGTTGAATTAAGATAAATGGTTATATTGTTGTTTTATAAGCTCCATGACATAGATGAACTTAGGGATAATAATTAATGGAACTTAAAATTGATAAACCTAAAACTAAACACTGATAGGGGGTGAGCGGGGATAACTTATGTGGGATAAGTTATATTGGTGGGAATGCCTAGATAGGGTTCCTAGGGAGATGCTTGTTTCGGTCACATAAGGACAGTATAATTTCTACTAGGAGGCTGGTGTTGGCAGTGGAATATCAGGAGCCGACATGGATGCTATGTGATCTTCTATGATCTAGCTGGCATGGTTGCTATGTGCTCCTCCACGTTAAGCCCCTTGACCCTGGCCATGTTCAAACCCATTTTATTATTGTTTATTTTGATGATTTGGCATCATCGGCACTGTTATGTTGCCATGATGTGGTATCGTCTGAGATTATATGAAAGGATGATGTGGTATCATCCAGGATTATGAGATGGGATGATAAGGTATCCTCCCAAGTTTTAGTGTGTTTTTCAACCCTTGTGCAAAGCCGTTGTAGAGTTATATGGAAGTCTAGGGTAGCACCCAAGCATGTACGGGGTCTCGTTAGGCCTATTTCATCCACTGTTCATGGAAAGGATTATACCTATCATGTGGGGAAATTTATACACCTCTGTAGAGTTACTTAAATCTGTTCGAATAGCCATGTCCTTGGAATGGGCAGATGCTAGGATGGGATTCTATGATTAGCTTTACTTTTATGTGTGATGAAACTGGTAACAAAACTTGACACTAACCTAGGGACTAGTTGGAATGGTAATACTCCTCTAGAATCCAACCCATAATTATAATCACCACCACACCTCTATTGCCACCCTATGGTTAGGGCTTGCTGAGTACGTAAGTACTCACCCATTGTTGACTCATAGACTTCAGCACTGAGGAAGACCAAGACTACGACAAGGAAGCGCACCACGAAGATTAGGAGTTATGTGAAGAGTCCAATCATAGGAGATGACATTGAAGCTAGGGTTTCGACCGCGCTAAAGCTTGCCTATGGAATAGGTTATTGCTATGTTGTTTAAATACCATCGTACTAGAGACCACCATGAATAAACGCCGCTCCACGGTAGTAGTTCATGCTAGTTATGTAGGCCTATGACTATAGCCCTATGGGCCACTATTGTAGAAGCCTATTTTATATATTAATAAAGCTCGAAGCCTTTTATTTTATATATGTGTGCCATTCCTATTGATTTTGTGTGGACTTGTGCATGATCCTAGCACAAGTGCAGATGCACCTAGGACTCTCATAAATGAGGGGCCAACAGTACCACGAGTTTGAGCCCATACCCGAAGACCTAAACCAAGAGCAATAGTTTGCCGAGGACATCGACGAAGGCAAGTCCAACCTATTCCCACCTTGATCATGTTGATCCCATTTTCAAACACAACCCATAGAGGCCATTTTATTGCATAAAATTTATTTTAGCGACATAGCTAAACCCGGTTGGATAGTATCCTTGATTTGTGTTAACTTGATTGCCTTGCTCAAACTTAAGGATTATTGTTATGCTATGACAAGATATCATTATCTAGTATGCTTAGGAATTGGTACTCATCATCAATACTTATGCCACTATGTTTTTCTCAAATACAATGATTTCAAATAAAATGGTGTGAGTTGTGAGGATAAGTGATGTGGGTTAATACAATGATTAATGAACAAGTTATAGCTGATGATTACCCTACAGATGGGGTGGATTGGTGTCTCTGGTGTGGGATGCCTAGGAGTTGTGGCTTGTACCTTTTGTGGTTAAGCATGAAGATATTCCCCTTGTCTCGATTAAGGACTGAGTTGACTGATTCATCTTTCCTAACTCATTTATCGTACAACCACTCACCTTGCATGGGAAAGACATAGTCTAAATCCCCCTAGTTGGTATGGCAATCACCTGAAGGTAGGTGTGCAACTGGACACTAAGAGATTTATGTAGAAGAATGGTATATGAAATATATTGAGCTCATTTAAATATTGAATTATGAGAACCTTACCTTAGTGTTCCCGTGGTGAGCCCCATTACTTAGCTATGGAGGGTAATGGCTTTGATGGATCTTTGCTTACAATATGGTTTTAAGATACGGTATCCTAGTTGTGGTGAAAGTGTACAACCTCTGCAAAGTGTAAAATCTATCTAGATAGCCATGTCCATGGTCTTGGACGAGTTATGGTTTGGTTTCAACAACTAGTTGGGTTGGGATGAGTGAAAACATGAGTGATGATGATTTCAGAAGTGAATGGTGACATGCCATGTGTTGTGGGAACAAAGTGTTCAGCAACATTTAAAATGTTACAAACCCCTTTTTGGAAGTACTCTATGTATGGAAAATTAGTTTGCAAAAATGTTTATAAAATCAAACCCTTGCATGCGTCAAAATATAGCTTTATGCAAATCAACCAAAGCCTTATCCTTGATATATCCATATGCATGTATTTATACCCCACTCCATAGGGTAGTGTTGGATTTGCTGAGTACTTTGTTCTCACCCTTGCTTTGTTGTACAGAAGGAGGCCTAGATTTCGTCCCAGACGCTATGTTCGAGTAAGGTCATGTTTGCACACACCTTAGCTTGTGGCATGGGATCGTTAGATATTAGTGTGTTGGTTTGTGTGGATCTTTGGATCCATCTGTATCTTTATTTTTGCATGGTCTAAGCATCATTTCTATTTGAACTGCTACTCTGAGAACTATCTGATGTAATAAATGTGTGTACTAGCCTCCTAGGACTATTATTTGTATCACATTTGAGTTCTTGGATAACCAGGGGCGCTTCATAATCTTCTTGGGGTTTTCTCAGTGAGTCAAAGATTTTTATACGACTGTTGGGCATATCGATGACCACTAGTAACCAGTGAAAGTTGCATCTTTATATGCAGGCATAACTCATTAATTAAAGTCAACATGGAGTAAGCAAAATAAAATGTGCACAAGCCATTAACACTCACTTTAAGTTGTAAGGGAAGAGTATCATTGTCATGTCATGTTAGTTATCTAAGAACCTCAACATATTCCTCTCCGCATGAGGTCGTCATTTAGCATATCGAGTAATTTTGTCCTTGAATGTGCAATATGGATCCATGAAACAGTGATCCCTTTGTTTTTGAGTTTTAGCATCTCATGTCTGCATATATATAGTACAAAACAATATATATAGTCTAAGGGTAATTATATATACACAACGAACTAACAAGCAAGTTACTTTAATTATAGAAAGAATCACTTACAGACACCAGCAAATGAGGAGAGATTTGTCGAGAGCCTCCTGGTGTAATAGTTGGTGCAATTCATTGAATTCAACATGTGCAATATCATTGCCATGGAAGTAATGCTCATGTTCAACTCTGACAAGAATCCATTGCTCGTTCTTCCTACACGCATCTAAGTACCACTTGTTTAACAAGAACATTTGTGTACCCAGTGATGACCAGGACTTAGGGTTGACAAGACTGCTGCCATATTTATAGGTCAGGAATATATCTGCGCACTTGGCTCTTCGTGGCGATCCTCGCCCTGGATGAGTTGTTGCAGTGTCAGAACTGTTGTGTCCATCAACATTTTGAGTTGTTGCATATCGATTGTACCGCCATGTGTTTATACAATCATTGTCAACAGCTAGCGGTCCACTGACTGCAAAGATTGTTGCCCAAGTTGTGCCACATCTTTCCCTGCTCTCTTCATTTTTTGTGATGCCTTATATGACTTGTCGAGAGAGCGTTGATAGTCCAATAATGGTGTGGGCTTAAGTGCCTCATGCCGCTTTTTCTTGTGAGTGGGGTCCTTTTCCTTAGTTCTTGTTGAGGTAGAAACATCATGTTTGCAGGTTTCTCCTAAGTTCGCACTTTTCTTCTATGTTTTGGAAGAAAGCATCCACATCTTTTTTTTACCACCGCTATTGATTCCTCTTCAGACTTCTCGTGAGTTAGCTTCTCTAGAGGGGTTTTGTTTTGTGGCTGGTGTTGGTAGTCCTTAACGATCAAATCCGACCACCAATTAAGATCTAAAATAGGAGAAATAAACAAACTTATAGCACATATGCTCTTACTATTGACATAGTTCCACTTGTATTGGAGAATTCCTATATTATAGGACCTATAATTTAATACAAGGGAATTATAATAAAAATACGCCTTTGGACAAAGCGTAAAGTAAATTTGGTCCAAGGAATAAGATGAAAGGCCCACTCCACTGAAGAATCTAGGGCGAGCACCAACATGGGAGCAAACCAGACCTAGCAAGCAGCCCATAACGTGAAGGCGGTGCCGAGGAGGGCCAGCCCAGGTGCAGCCGCACCAGGGGTGCGGGTGCACTGTCGCCACCTCTTCCTGGCCCACCTTGCATAGGTGGTGCATTGATGACGCTAGGGGTCGGTTTAGGCTAGTTTCCTAATTTATCTCCCCCTAAACCGACCTCTAGCTAGTATAAAAGCAAGGGTGGAGTTCATACTCAACACACACCTCATTTGGGCTCTACACCTCCACTTGTACTCTTTTTACTTTTTAGTAGTATTTGGACCTAGCAAAGCTATCAAGGAGAGCTTGGCTCCTTGGGAGAAAGAGAGAAATCTTGGTATGAATACATTGCAAAATTCTTCCATAGTCTTGTTCTCATATTATCGATATAGTTGTGCCATAGAACTAGAGTATAGTTCTCATGTTATAATCATGACATATGAACTAGCATATAGTTTCTATGCTATGAGCTTAACATGTAGAACTCTATGCTTAATCATTCATATGACTTGTATGATTAGAAGTAGAGCTAAGTTAAGGTGGCAGTTCGTCGTTCCTTTGGGTTTGCCCATGTCATATGCTTGTCGATCCGTAGGGTTGGAGTCCCAAGGGGATGTGGGTAGTTTCTTTGTACATAGACGTGGTGCTTGGGTGCATGGAAGCCTTCAAATATGACGGTACTCCACAGTTGAGGGGTAGACGGTAGGTGGTGATAGCCTTGTCCATCCCTTGTAATCCCCCACATTCAGGTATTGTGTAGGAGTCTTAAAGTCTATCACGCTTGTTGGCAAACCAGTGCTCGGAGATCTCCCCATCCATCTTACTCTTGGTCCTAGTTCTAACCATGTAATTTGTATGATTATTAACTGTTCTTTGCACGACTATATTAGAACATGCCTACTCCACTTAGGAACATTCTTTTATTCTTTGTTTTCCTTTTATCCTTGAGGTTGGCCTAGATGTGTGTTCACTATCCTTGAAATACCATTTTTACCCCTGTCATAGACTATTGGTTCACTATGCAAGTATGTAGTCTTGTTCATACCCATGCTAGATACTTTACACCATGCCTTCCTTTGGGAAAATATAAATAACAATACCCTGAGTACTTCCGGGTGAAATGCTACAACAATAGATCTATGCACTTGCGGATATTTTCTATAAACGTTATGAACAATCATGTTGGTGTTCCTTGGCGGCGTTGCTAAGATTTATCCAAATCTTAGTGATGGTTCCAAGAAATACCAACAGGCATTTCTAGTGCCATTGCTAGGAATGGATTCTTTCTACATACTTGGTGATTGTGCTAAGAAATGCCAACAACTGGCTTTCTTCTTAACCGGGGACTTCCTAGGGGCGGGGACCTCCTCTTATGCCTCTGCGGTGTGGGAGGTAGAGGAGGGGGAGGCGGAGGTGGGGGAGACTTCCTTAGAGGAGATGGAGATGGAAATGTAGCCGAGCCATGGAATGAATCATCATCGTCCAGAGCACTCTGATGATCAAGGAATGGAAGAACTGGACTTAGGTTGGGAGACCTGTGAGTACAAAAATGATTGAGACTAAATGGTTATTTACGTGAGAAGCTAATGCAATAATTGAGAATGATAACTATTTCGTTCACTTTCATTCGCACCTATGATGAGGTAGTTGAGGAGGTGGAGACAGTACCCTAGCCGTCACCCTAGAAATAATGATGTAGCGCATGTGCCATACAATGAATGAATGCTCTGCTTGGCCAAGGGTCTTCTCCCCATCACCTCTAGGAAAGTCGAGAGCCACTTCCCTATAGTCTTTGACAACTCTATCCACCGAGATGCTATAATAGCCAGGTGGAATAGGATTCTCATGGCTTCTTGGTGTCTTGTCAGGGTCCATAGGAGAAACAACACCAGTAGCCACAACAACTATGCTATTCCCCATGGGAATGTGCAGCTCACATGGCGTCATCTTCTCAGTGATGTCATCCACAAGGAAGCATTGCAATGCGTCATCTTGATTTGGGAGCTCAGTAGAAGTGCAACTGCTTCTTAGCTGATGGGGGCTAATGTTGACTCCATGCTCTGATGTTGACTACCTTTGGCTACTCAATGCTAGTTCCACTTGCCTTTGATTTCCTCTTGCATTCTCGCCTCCAAGTTTTGTTCTCGCTCATACAATCAAAGCACCACCATCTCTAACCTATGGATCCGCTATGCCTCCTCGTCCTTCCTTCTTTGGTGGCTTCTATAGCTAGTGGTGTCCTTAGGGAAGCCATGCTGCCACAAAATCAACCCTTTGCCTCGCATTCATCTAGGGTGTTCATTAGTCTCAAGGGCATACATTAGCTCATCCTTCTCTCGGTTGGGCACAAAGGCACCACTGCTAGAAGCATCTATAATATCAAAAGGTCTTTGTGCTGCTCTTCTGATTGTTTCACCAACAACCGCCTCCCTGGTCTCTGGGTCCAGTTTTCCCCCATGCATGAAAAACCAATCCTTGGAGTGTTCGGGCCAATCGATTGAAAATGGTGGGATCCCTTTGGCAAGCAAGTCTGCTTCCATTCTTTCCCACCTGGGAATGGCACTTTGGTAGCCACCTGATCCCATTCTATGATGGTATAACTTTTGTCGTGCATTCTCTTGGTTCCTTCTCACCCGTGCCTCACCCTCTTCTGAGGTCTTGTACCTCACAAATTCAGGCCAGTTGTCCCTCAACTTTTTGTATAGGCCATTATCATTGAAATTTGGAGTCAGATTCTTCTTGACAAACTCATTGTACAGCTTCTTCTTCCAGGTCTGGAATTGTGTGGCCATCTTCCTAGGAGCCCAACTTTTAACTAGTTTTTTAAATCTTCATCTCCTGGTACACATCAATGTCGTCGTTGTCAGGTTGCTTCGGGCCATGGATGAGCACTGGCATCATAACAAACTTCTACTTCATGCACAGCCAGGGAGGAAGGTTGTAGGTACATAGAGTAACAGACAAGTGCTATGACTGTTGTTGTACTCCCCGAAAGGATTCATGCCATCTATACTTAAAGCAAACCTTAAGTTTCTTGTGTCTTCTGCAAACTTAAGGAATTCTCTATCGATTGCTCTCCACTAGGACCCATCAGCAGGGTGTTCCAACATATCGTCTACCTTACGGTCTTCTTTGTGCCATCACAACAACTATGCATGCTCTTTGTTTCTGAACAAACATTTCAAGCGTGGTATTATAGGAGCATACCACATCACCTTAGCAGGGATTCTCTTCCTAGGATGTTGTTCGTCACCCTCAACATCACCAGGATCATCTTGCCTGATCTTATACCACGATGCACGGCATACTGGGCATGCATCCAAAGTCTCTTACTCCTTGCCACGATAGAGGATGCAGTCATTAGGACATGCATATATCTTCTGGATTTCTAATCCCAGAGGGCATACAACCTATTTTGTTTCGTATGTAGTGATGGGCAATTCGGTATCCTTTGGAAGCATGTTCTTTGTCATATTCAGTAACTCCCCAAATCTCTTATCAGATACACCATTCTTTGCCTTCCACTGCAGCAATTCCAGTGTGGTACCCAACTTTTTGTGCCCCTATTCGCAAGTTGAGTATAGCAATTTCTTGTGATCCTCTAGCATGCGCTCGAACTTGACCTTCTCCTTATCACTTTCGCAGTCTCTTTGTGCATCACGAATAGGCTGACCAAGATCATGATCGGGCTCATCTTCTGCCGCTACCTCTTCTTCAGCTTCCCTCATTGTAGTATCATCAAAGGCACCGTATTTAGCAAACTCAAGAATAATGTTGTCATCATTCCCTTCTTCTTTATTTTCTTTCATTATAACCCCGCTTTCTCCGTGCTTGGTCCAACAAATATAGTTTGGCATGAAACCCGACCTAAGCAGGTGCTCGTGAATGGTCCTTGAGAAAGCATATCCTTCACATTCTTACATAGAACACATGGGCAGCATATGAAACCATTCCATGTTTTTGCCTTGGCCACATTTAAGAAATCATGCACGCCCTTAATGAACTCTGGGGAGCGGCGGTCAGCGTTGTACATTCATTGTCGATTCATCTGCATTACATGACGTACACTATATCAAAAACATTTAATAACACATATTACACAACATGTATGATTAGTAGTTAATTAAAAGATCCAAAACATCTATAACTCAACATGATTAATTAATATCCTATACCACACAACTGTTTCACTCTCGAACATTAATTTATTAAAGCCTTAATACAATATAGATAATACCAATAGCACTAGACAAACAAAAGCAACAATGCACTTCAGCAGAATAAGGATTTTACGATCAATTCTAACTAAAATAGATAGATCATTCTTCTGCTGGTTCACTGCCTCATCATACACAGGTGCACTCTCATCAGCCACCTCAGCCGCCTTTGCAAGAGATTTTTGGATGTGCACAACATACTCTTCCTTCCAGTACCAACCGTTGCATGATTCAGTGCCATCCCACTGAAATTACCACACCAAATCAAGAACTTTAATCAAAATCATCATGAAAAATGGCTACAAACCAAAAAAACATGAAAAAAAACTCACATTGCGATCCGAACACGTGTAGAAGATACGCCGTCGGTTGGGACCCTTCATCACCCTGTACTCCAACACAGTCTTCTGCCCACACTTGCAAAAAAATCCACCATTCTTTCTAATGTAAAAAACTAGAAATTTCTCTATTTCTAAACCATGAAATGAGGCAACGAAAGGTGCATACTAGTTTTGATGAACTACTATAAGCTTTCTTCATCTAGATATGCAAACTATAAGTGATTTCGAGCTCAAATAGCATATAAATAAAAAAATCCACCATTATTCCCAATCAAAAAACCACAAATTTCTCTATTTCTAGACAACGAAATGAGCCTTGCTAGTAAAACATCATAGGATGAAATTGCTAACCTTTAGAACTGAAGAATAGATGGATGAATCGAATGAAGTCTTGAAATGGCCGGAGATAAGCATTGTGGTTTAAACCCAGACTACAGGTGGAATTCTAGTCCCGATTGAAGCCTCAAACCAGAATTAAAGATTTAATCACGGCTAACAGCTCCAACCAGGACTAGAAGATCACCTTTAGTCCCGGTTTGAGCCACCAACCGAGACTAGAGGTCCCCTTGCAGAAGCCTTCAGCTCTAGCTGTTGGGTAGGGACTTCAACTAAGACTAATCCTACAGACTAAAGCTAAAATCCAATACAAACCGAAAGTCTGTTATCTAGCGGTGAGGTTTCGTCCACGCCTGCAAAAAAAAAAACCAAGATTAACAGCTCGCCCTCCTCCTTTGTGCATCTGTCCGGCAGGAGAAGGAGCCAATCAGGTCCTGTTCGTTTCACAAGGCGTTCATCCGGTAGTGGCCAATGCTCCCTCATAGCCCAACACAAGGTCCGGGCCTGCGGGCATTCAACCACGGCGTGGAAGCTGTGCTCAGGACCATTACCGCATAGGCTTATTTTTCTTAGTCGGGAGAATATGTTTGCCGAATTTTTTATTTTTTTACCTTTTTTCGAAAGATGTTCACAGTTTAGACCTCTGGATGTTGCTTTTTATTTATTTTTTATCCTGAACTCGGCGCCGTAGCAATTGTCGCCCAGATTACACATCTCGGTGCCATAGTCATTAGCGTCGTGATCTAAAATTATTTTCTGCATGATATTAACGTGGCTCCTTGCATGACGTGGGTGTAGCGCTAGCTCGACGCCGTGGATGTTGACTTCACCTGGCCACCTGACTTGCAGCTGCAACGCGCCTGGCACCTGCATGCGGGATATGGCAGTAAAGTGGACATGCCTGTGGGCCTATCTATTCAAAGCTAAGAGACAGAGGTCATGTTTGGTTACCCCTCCTAAAAGTTTTAGGAGTTAAAATCTAGATAGAATTTATCTAAATGACCAAACACATCCTCCTAAAAGCTCCTAAAAATTTTAGGAGGGGCTAAAAACTTTAGAAGCTCCACCCCTCCTAAAAGCTCCTAAAGTACATCCTGGATCCCCACTCCCCTCCATTATTGCCCTGCCCCCCCCCTCTCTCTCCCACCCTCCTTCCCACCCGCGCGTACCGGGCCCTGTCCTCATCAACTTGGCATCTCTTGCCGGCGCCATTATGGCCATCGCCGTCCCTGCTTCTCTTCTTCCCGATGAGAGCATCCAAACCTCGGCGTCGGCGTCCCCGATCTCCGCGGCGGCCTTGACGGCTCCGCAGGCGACGACAACGCACCAGAGGATGCCGTGGAGGTGTTGCTCCACGCACTCGGTGCCGTGCGCCACCGCTGCGGCGCGTGCCCACCAGCTACCATCGCCGCATGGGTCTGGGCACGGGCAAACGTAGCCCTCGGCGTCGCGAAACGCGTGGTGGAGCTCGCGGAGTGGGGGCTCGATGGGCGCGACACGTGGTGGAGCTGCTCACGCTCCCGTCCATCGAGATGGCCACCTCCACAGAGACGGCGAGGAGGAGGAGAGCGAGGGCCACGGCGGGAGCAGAGAAGGAACAGGGGTATGGAGGAGGGTTGTATTGTCTTTTTGCTAGTGCATTTATTGCTTTTAGTCAGTTTTAGGAGGTGGAACCAAACACTCTTTTAGTAGGTTTTGGCAGTCTCAAAAAGCTTTTAAAACTTTTAGCTCATAAAAGTTTTCGGAGCTTGGAAAAAAAAAGGGGGGCCAGAGCATGGCCGCAAGAGCATACATGCATGAGGGCACGCCTGGAGAGTGAAAGAGCGTAGGAGTCCTGTGCTTGTACGAGCCTCGAAAAAAATAACGTGTGCAAGGGGATGGAGTGGTAAATTTTCTCTCGTGCACGCATATCGATGATAGCTTGCTGTTGTGCACGATGGCCCGCACAGGCACGGCAGCACATGCCCTGCCCCGGCTGTGAGCGTAAGCAGGGTTGAGCAATCAGCACTCGACTAATCCCTCTGTCCTAAATTATATGTCACTTTTGTTTTTCGTGCCCCAAATTTAACTTAATTTATAAAAAATACATGCAATATTTGTATTTCTAAATAAATTTATTAAAAAACTAGATTTAAATATCTTTTCAATGATATCAATTATGTACTATAAATATTAATGTTTTTAATATATATTTTGTCAAAGTTGTTTCTTATAAAGCAATATTTTGGGACAGGGGTGATGATGCTGACGCATGTGATGCGCACGTCGCAGACTCCCATCACCAGTAACAACTGCTAAAAATAATTTATAGAGACCGAAATACACCAAATGTCCAATTGTTTGAGCTATGTCTAATTGTTATTTAATTCTTTAATGGACTTGGTTCCTGTTAGTAGTTTATTTTATCCTGTTATAACACATGGCATTTTTGTTAGTAAGATACTAAAACATGATACTATGCTAGAATTACATACTTTCTACGATGGATGGAGTATTTAAGTATTTAAGTTAAACCATTAGATAGATCATTGAACCTATTTTT